>NC_091217.1:17609353-17726853 GCF_040958095.1 Procambarus clarkii | reverse complement strand
ACGGGGCAGCAGCCGTCGGAGGGCACGGCAGGGTGGGTACAGGGCACAGAGGGGCACTGAACTCTTCCGCACGTCACCCCTGCGTCCTGGAGAGGTCGGAGGGAGGATGAGCAATGTACACACGCTTAGCAACAAAGAACTAATCACTGGAACGCGAGTACTGTGCCTTTTTAAAAGACCATATGTCCAAATAAACAAATTCCTAAATGAAAATCATGTCTTCAAAATGCCCGATTCAAAAGCTTTCATGGAGTCAGCATTGTTCCAGCACTACTGGTCTTTCATGGAGTCAGCATTGTTCCAGCACTACTGGTCTCAAATTATACTGAGCCTATATTATTAATAAATTCACATATGTTTCGAGCACTTACATTGTGTGATTAACAAAAGACAAAGTTTTGTTAATAGCCATGAATGATTAATTTTGGATTTTTTGTTTATAAAAAAAGTGTACGTATACTTAAGTTTTTGACCGCACACTTCCAGTAAGATCTATACTTTTACTGAAGCAGTTAAAACTAAATTGGAAAAACTTATGTTTCGAGTTTCTTGTTTGAAAAATTTGAAAATATGGGCAAAACAAACAAAATTACAAAAATGTTGCATATCCAACCTCGGATATACAGCATATCCAACCTCGGATATACAGCATATCTTATTACGGCGTAATTAATTTCTGATATCAATACCAAACCCAGAATACATATAAATAAATATATTATATAGTGCCTTTTTATTCACAGTAAGATAAAAATACTATTAAATAAAGGCTGTCTGGGTGTTACTAGACTCTAGTGTTCTGGTATACCCAAGATTAGTGTGTACTTTTATTATTACTAGTTTATTATTACCTGGAATGTACCTGGATGGGGTTCTGGAAGTAACGTGACTATTTTGCTTAACCGTTAATCCAACCCTATAACGCATGCATTGAGTACTCTCCATAAATTTGTTGTTGCATTCAAGACAGTTCCCCACTAATCAGTCACCACTGGTATCCGATACACCGTCTAAACAGCATTTATTATTAACAGAGGCGCCTCGGGTTCCAACATTATATTACTGGAGTTGCCTGAAGGGACAGTCTTACCGTACAGGAGCACTGCAGACACGCGTGCGTCGGGTGCTGGAAGGTCTCTCCGAGTGGGTACAGCGTCCCCTCCAGGAGGCAGGAGGAGCGCTGGCAGCTAGGGCAAGATACTTGGGAGGAATGGTCAACAGAAGGACGTAGGAAGACAGGTAGGAATGTTGACGTATACGGTGTTAATGGGGATAGGGATGTAGGGGGAGGCAAGAATGGTGTAGATGTTTTGCCTAAACTTGACAATTGTGAAGGCGGCACTGTGGAGGTCCGGGGTGATGGAGGAGAGAGATCTGCAGGGAAAGTGCTAGGCAAAGGGGAAGTGTGGGAGAGTGAGGGGGTGCCTTGAACGTCAGTAGGGCGGTGTGCAGCTGCTGCAGGAGGGCAGGTCGGGCAGCAGGAGCCCGCCAACACTACTGGGCTTCCACACGACACATCGTGACACTTGGGGTCCAGGCAACGTACAACACCATTCTGGGAAAACATGATTCAGGAATATTAATTAAAATTGCATAGCTAAACTTCACAATAATTGTGTAGTTCCCTTCAACAATATCAAGGTAAGTTTACCGCTAGTATGAAGGAGTGATTTTCCCCCACTTTGAGTTCTTTACTAGAAACAAGTACTGTATTTTATATTATATATATATATATATATATATATATATATATATATATATATATATATATATATATATATATATATATAATACGTCATGTGTATTAGAAGAGTTAAATTATTATCAGGCTACTGGTGTCCTTATTAAAATAAAAAAAATGGAATGAGGGGAAAGTGGAAGAACAGCAATCTCTTGGGGTCATGAACCCACATGTAGCTCCCACTGCAAGGCGAGACACTACATGGGAGTCCAATGTTATCCACTGGTGCAGAACCCCAGCAGAAACAGGTCTTGTCTTTCTTCAAGGGAGGAACCAAGACATGAACCATTTAAAATGTTTGGGACAGCAGCTTTGGGAACACCATTCTCGTGTTGACTATGAAGAACCATACATCTCTCACCCGTACACGAGATTGGGAGAGTGACAAATATGCACGGCATCATGTTTACTGATTCCTACATGGCCAGCGTCTGGAGGAATCCAAAGACATACATGCCCAAGCGTAGGGTACTGATCATTGCATCTAGTGCATAATTACTTCCTAGTTTAATCTGGCAGACATACGTGTAAGACTCCTTACGTAAGACTGTGCCACTTGCACTGCAATACCTCACACTTTGACAGGTAGCGTGACGTTACGTGGGAAGCATATACACAACATCCGGAGACTTGAGGCTTTATTGTAATATTATCCTCGTCCGAAGCCGTCATCTGTTATGCCTATGACATATGGATTGTTCCAAATACCCAAACTAGACTGAAGCTCTACTTGATTCACTCTCTGCTAAAAGCATTGAATGTGGTCTTGTTATAGAGATAACTAAATCCAGAGCTCTCCATCCCCAAGAGAAAGTAAGTAATTATCAAAAGAAGGCACCAAACCGGGAAGGCTGTGTAGCACCATCAAATGTGCAAAATAATCAGAGGGCGCTAAATATCACCAAGGATGCCAATACGAGAACAGATACACATAAGGCGAACGATATCAAAAGTATCCGAATCACCAAGAATACTATCGAGGGACAAGCGACCGCGGGGGACGATCGGAAAACAAGACACATGCTCGTCCTGGAAGTCAGGACATTCAACAAGGATGTGCACGACTGTAAGAGGGCAATGCAATTAGGACAATAAGGAGCAGGGCGGCGTTCTATCAAGTGACCATGAGTTAAGCGAGTATGGCCAATACGCAACCTCGCCAGAGCCGTTTCCCATCGCCGGTTACGGTTCCCCAAGAGAAAACTCATGTCCCTATAATTTTCAAGGTCAACAACCAGAACACTTAAACGTGTGGGCAGCACAAATACTTTAGAGTTGGTATCAACAGTGACATTGTAAACTATCTACACCGTAGGTTAAAAGAAAGAAAAACCACTGAAAACACTTACTAGTAAGAATATTGGTATCAATATTAAATATGCTAGACTATTCCATATGATGTTTGCTAGATCTCTCGTTGATTATAATGCTTTGCACCTAATTAACTTCCCCTCCTCTGTGTTGGACAAACTTGAAGTAGTACAGAATGAAGCCATGAGGATAATTCTTGGTGCCCCAAGATGCACAAGAATCATCAACATGAGGGAAGAACTGAAGCTTCCAACCATTCTAGAGAGAATCATGCAAGTTAACACTACCTTTTGCCTTAAAGTCATGAGAGACCCTACATCTCCTGCATTGCTCAGAGACAAATTATTTAGTGCTGTTAACACCCTATTGACTGGTGCCGACATACCAACTCACTCCTTTTATGATAAATGGCTGAGTTAAAAGGCCTACAATCTCATAAAACTCAATATTCCTTTTAAATGAAATCTACCTATCTCCGATACTCCTCTTCATCTGTGCCCCACCATTCAAGTATCATACACACCTGTCACCAAGAAAGGTAATGAGAAGCTTCCTCTTCTCACAGCTGTCACACTTGAACCAATTGCCTCCTCCATCGAAAATTTAATATCTCACGAGCACTGTGTCTACACCGACGGTTCAGTCCAGTCTTCTACTGGACGGACTGCAGCGGCATGTAGGTTTTATAGAAATAATATTTGCACAAAGACTGTCAGTGTCAGGTTAAACAACTGGCTGACCTCCACACAAGCAGAACTAGCAGCATTACAACTAGCTACCAGTACATTGAAAAACATTGGAGAAGGAATAATATTTTGTGATTCAAAGTCTGCTCTTCAAGCAATCGAAAACTTCTCTTGGAAGATTGACAGCAAGAACCTCATACTACCAATTATAAATGACCTAATCGCTGCATAGAGTAAAGGGTTTCGAATCTCCTTTGTATGGATACCATAACACACAAATATAACCCATCATAATGAGACACATTGCAGCCAAATTATCGTGTAACAAAGATAAAGTTGAATTAGATCTAGGTATCCTCATCTTTGCTGTCAAAACTATATTGTTCCAAACACTCAGGTCTGATAGAGAAATTACTGTTTCCCAACGACCTGAAAGCAAAAGTATAAAAAACTATGATTTGTTCAGATCTGAAACCTACATTTATGGGTAGTACAAAGAGTTCACACCACTGTGCGACACAGTGATTGCCAGGATCAGGTTGGGTTACCGTTACCTGTGGCAGGTGGCTACATGTGACGGATTTCTCAATCCTGAGCACTCCAGGTGCAAACTCTGTGAGCTGGAACTGGGGCATGAGCTTGCACACATCATCAAATGCCCAGTTATCAGACCATTCAGACCCGTTGGCATGAGGTACCTGGGGTTTTGCAATTACTTTATTCACTCGCGTGTTCTTGAAGATATCCTCATATTGCACCCAAAACCAGTAGCCAGTGCAGGCTACTGAACAAATGGCCTTGTATGACTATGTAAGTAAGTAATTATCAAAAGAAGGCACCAAACCGGGAAGGCTATGTAGCACCATCAAATGTGCGGAATAATCAGAGGGCGCTAAATATCACCAAGGATGCCAATACGAGAACAAAAACGCATAAGGCGAACGATATCAAAAGTATCCGAGTCACCAAGAATTCTATTGAGGGACAGGTGACCGCGAGGGGCGGTCGGAAAGCAAGACACACGCTCGTCCTGGAAGTCAGGGCATTCAAGGAGGACATGCACGACCGTAAGAGGGACAATGCAATTAGGACAATAAGGAGCAGGGTGGCGCTCCAACAAGTGACCATGGGTTAAGCGAGTATGGCCAATATGCAACCTCGCCAGAGCTGTTTCCCATCGCCGGTTATGGTGGTAGGAGGACGGCCACAAGGAAACACAACATTTAAGAGTACGTAGTTTGTTACCAGTAACAGATGACCAACGGGTAAGGATGGAGGAATGGATAACCGGGTAAAAGTCGGAATATGGAATACCTTTACAAGAGATGGGACAAGAGCGGACAGCTTCCTTGGCGGCAGAATCCGCACGCTCATTTAAAGACACACCAATATGGCTGGGAACCCAACAAAACTCAACCGACTTAAATTTACTGTGAACAAGAAACAGCTAATGCTGGATCTCGACAACTACTGGATGAACCGGATTAAAGGACCCGAGAGCCATGAAGGTACTACGAGAGTCAACAACAACTACAAAGGAAGATCGACAACGAGAAAGCAGAAGACGAAGAGCAGAGAGAATAGCATAAAGCTCCGCTGTAAAGATGCTAGTCTCCGGAGGTAAGCGACACATATAAGTGTGATCAGGAAAAAACAACATAGTAGCCAACACCGTCCGCAGACTTAGACCCATCGGTGAAGACAGAAACGGAGCGGGAGTGAGAAGAAAAGTGCTCGAGGAAAAGGCGTTTTAGAACCGTAGGAGGGGTAAAAGCTTTAGTGATGCGGGTCAAGGACGTACAAAACTGCGGAAGGGGGACTCTCCACGGGGGCAAAGAAGGAACAACACGAGGAGAAACATTAGAAACACGAACAGAAAGAGAATCCTGTAAGCGAGATAACCGGACAGAAAGAGGGAGGTGGTGAAGAGGAACAGGAACCGCAGGAGGGGTAAAAGTTAAAGCACGACAGAGGCGAGAGGAAGGATGTTGTAAGGACCGCGCAAGATAGCGAAGACAGTAGCGATCACGGCGGTCCTGGAGAGACAGGAAGCCAGTGTCAACATACAAGCTTAGGACGGGAGTCGAACGAAAGGCACCAGAACTGAGGCGCAACCCAGTATGGTGCAAAGCATCAAGACGGCGAAGAGTAGAAGGAGAAGCAGACGAGTAAGCAGGGCAACCATAATCGAGCTTAGACAGGACGAGAGAGGAATGTAAAGCGAGGAGTGCGCGCCTATCCGCTCCCCAAGAAGTATGGGACAATACCCGAAGGAGGGTAAGGGCCTTAGAGCACTCAACACGGAGGTAAGAGATATGGGGAGACCAAGACAAACGAGTGTCAATGAATAACCCCAAAAGCTTCGCGGAATCTTTGTACTCAAGGGGATGACCATAAAGTGACAAAGATAGACGAAGAACGACCCGTTTCCGAGTAAAAGACATGGCACAAGTCTTTGAAGTAGAGAACTTGAAGCCATGATCGGTGGCCCAAGACGACATGGCATCAATCGCAAGTTGAAGCCGGCGCTGAAGGAGAGGCGAATCACCTCCCTGACCGCAAAGGGTAAGATCATCGACATAGAGAGCGGAGAAGACACCTGAAGGAAGAGAGGAAAGAAGACCATTGAGGGCAACCAGAAAAAGAGTAGTGCTCAGAACACTACCCTGGGGCACACCTTCGTATTGCTGAAAAGATGCAGAGAAAGTGGTACCAAGCCGCACCCGAAAGGAACGACTAGCTGTTCCAATGCATCTGTTCAATGTTACCAAATGTATGCCTAAAAAAAACAAAATAAGTACTTTTTATCAGCTAAATCAATTTGTGAAAGGGATGAGTCATGATAGAACTGATATTCAGTCCTATCGTTAAGAATATAGATTTTCTTAACTGGAGGAGAGGTTAGGGTCATGGGGTACCCAGGGAACCCCAGGGCTCTTGAAGTACTGGGGTTCATGTGTGGAAGTCTTAGCAACAAGACATGAGGTTAGAACAAATCCACAAGGGCCGTGATGAGGGTTCGAACCTACATCCAAGAGGATCCCAGACGCGCCTCAATCGACTGTACCAAGACATGGTGAAAGAACTGCATAGGTGCAATTCCATACATATAATAGGTGAATGGGGGAATTTTGTAAAAACCCTGGTTGTGTCTTGGAGAGACTTCAGGATCCGTGCGAGGGTAGTTGCACATCCGGTTGTAATTCGTTTACCATGTCTCGGCACAGTCGATTAAGGCAGCGTCTGGGATCCTCTCGGACGTAGGTTGGAACCCTCATCACGGTCCTTGTGAATTTGTTCATTTGATGCATCACGCTATTGTGATTTCTGTGTGTAATATGAGGTTAGCCTTCATGTAGTCTTCAGTAGTCTCCATGGTGTAGTGGTAAGACACTCGCCTGGCGTTCCGCGAGCGCTATGTCATGGGTTCGTATCCTGGCCGGGGAGGATTTACTGGGCGCAAATCCTTAACTGTAGCCTCTGTTTAACGCAACAGTAAAATGTGTACTTGGATGAAAAAACGATTCTTCGCGGCAGGGGATCGTATTCCAGGGACCATAGGATTAAGGACTTGCCCGAAACGCTACGCGTACTAGTGGCTGTACAAGAATGTAACAACTCTTGTATATATCTAAAAAAAAAAAAAAATGTTTATCTTGCCATTATGAGACCCGGCTTAGGGTATGCTGAGCAGTTTGGGCACATTAGACACACTTGAGCTAGAGACAAAAAAAATCTCAACGTACGTTCGGAAGGAAGTTGTAGAGCAAGAATGATCACGACTGAACTCTTCAACTGGATGGACGGGATTAACAAGCAAGATATAAATAGAGTTTTTAAAATATTACCAAATTTGGAACCGACACAACTGATTAAAATTAAAATTTTAATTCAGAAACATTATTCAGTATTTTCTGAATTCAAATTGAAAATTAATTTAATTTTCAATTTTAATTCAGAAAATAAATGGGCAAACTCTGATTCGGAAAAAAGGATGGAAGATCTGTGGAACAAGGTAACAAGTAACATCATAATAAAAAATCACTGGAAAGTTTTAAGCACAAATAGGATAAATACATAAATGAGTCTGGTTGGGGCTAAATAGGAGCAGCATTGTACTGGCTAATAGGCCTTCTGGACATTGCTTTATGCTTATATTCTTATTGTAGCATGCTGATATTCTTATTGTAGCATGCTGATATTCTTATTGTAGCATGCTGATATTCTTATTGTAGCATGCTGATATTCTTATTGTAGCATGCTGATATTCTTATTGTAGCATGCTGATATTCTTATTGTAGCATGCTGATATTCTTATTGTAGCATGCTGATATTCTTATTGTAGCATGCTGATATTCTTATTGTAGCATGCTGATATTCTTATTGTAGCATGCTGATATTCTTATTGTAGCATGCTGATATTCTTATTGTAGCATGCTGATATTCTTATTGTAGCATGCTGATATTCTTATTGTAGCATGCTGATATTCTTATTGTAGCATGCTGATATTCTTATTGTAGCATGCTGATATTCTTATTGTAGCATGCTGATATTCTTATTGTAGCATGCTGATATTCTTATTGTAGCATGCTGATATTCTTATTGTAGCATGCTGATATTCTTATTGTAGCATGCTGATATTCTTATTGTAGCATGCTGATATTCTTATTGTAGCATGCTGATATTCTTATTGTAGCATGCTGATATTCTTATTGTAGCATGCTGATATTCTTATTGTAGCATGCTGATATTCTTATTGTAGCATGCTGATATTCTTATTGTAGCATGCTGATATTCTTATTGTAGCATGCTGATATTCTTATTGTAGCATGCTGATATTCTTATTGTAGCATGCTGATATTCTTATTGTAGCATGCTGATATTCTTATTGTAGCATGCTGATATTATTGTAGCATGCTGATATTATTGTAGCATGCTGATATTATTGTAGCATGCTGATATTATTAACATACAATTATGAGCTATAACGAATGAGAAACTTAGGGGTACCCGGCATTGCCCGGGTCTGTCTGTACATGTCCCCCCTCTGTCTGTCTGTCTCTCCAGCTATCTATCTATCTAGCTATCTCTTCTTTCACCCACTCCATTTCCCCCTCAAGAAGCACTGAAACAGATGGACGAGTCTCAAAAGCTTTGCTTTTTTTTTTTTTAAATCTTCCTTGTTTACATTATATTTTCTTTCCAGTAACTCCAAGTAGATCACACGCCATATTTCACAGTGACTCCATGAAAATGTCCTGGGAGTGTTCATAATTGCTAATATTCTTAAAGCATTCAACTAAGTCCTACCCCGACTTTCCTGTACCCCAGGCCATTCCCTCTGCAAATTTGGGCGAGGCTAGCCATAAGTGTCTAGCCTCGAACTTTGGACAAACACTCTCTTATGGATACAGATAATTCAAGGGAAACTTGCATATAATTTTTGAATGTAAAACTATTTCACACAAGCATCATAAAAAACACATTACCAGACACTGGCACTCCTGGCAAGGTTTCTCCGAGGACAGGGTGAAGGTTTGGCCGTTAGTGTACTGTTGGTCGTGATAGAGGCAGTTGTCGCAGAGAGGGCAGCACTGACCAGTGGGTGTGGCCGGGTGGGAGCACTGCGGGTTGCAATAGTCCTCCTGCGAGCGACAAGTGACCGAACCTGCCTCACATTTGCACCTCATACACGGGTCAGCCTCCAACTGCCACTCAGAGCCGTCCCTGGAACACGCAAACAACTGAGGGGCTGCACCAAGCCGTCACTAATGCAATCAAAGCTTCCACAGCAAAACGTAATAGCTAATCACACCATTAAGTCATCCCGACAGTACAAACTGTGGCGGGTAACCGCACCAGCGCACACCGCCAGACATCACTGAAACAAAGTAATAAAAAATCGTATTAATTCGCCCTACATTCCAGGCGCCATAATGTGCGCCTCTTATAATTTTTCACTGCTGGACTCACTGCTAACAAAAGCAATACCTCAAGAAGACACACAGGAAACAATTATACGAGACATCATCAATGTTGGTTAGCGAGTTAGAATGAATATTTATTAATTAGATGTTAGTTTAAACAGTTTTTTGTGATAGGAATGTGTGGGTGTTTACACACACACATTCATTCATGTGTCATAAAGACCGGATGACTTCGGACGTATAGATCATTTTTTCCGTTAGAAGAAACAATAATTGAACGGTTTACGTTTTGGCTACCAACACATCAGAGCAGCTATTACGAGGATTCTCACCCCCCCAGGACCACTGTAGGGGATCATTCACACCCCATGATCACTGTAGGGGATCATTCACACCCCATGATCACTGTAGGGGATCATTCACACCCCATGATCACTGTAGGGGATCATTCACACCCCATGATCACTGTAGGGGATCATTCACACCCCATGATCACTGTAGGGGATCATTCACACCCCATGATCACTGTAGGGGATCATTCACACCCCATGATCACTGTAGGGGATTATTCACACCCCATGATCACTGTAGGGGATCATTCACACCCCATGATCACTGTAGGGGATCATTCACACCCCATGATCACTGTAGGGGATCATTCACACCCCATGATCACTGTAGGGGATCATTCACACCCCATGACCACTGTAGGGGATCATTCACACCCCATGATCACTGTAGGGGATCATTCACACCCCATGACCACTGTAGGGGATCATTCACACCCCATGACCACTGTAGGGGATCATTCACACCCCATGATCACTGTAGGGGATCATTCACACCCCAGCCACAGACTGAAGGCGAGTATGGAGCTGATCAGGTAGTATTCTTGTCCGAGTAATCATTATCAAAGTATTAGTTCCATATAGGAGCGCCGAGTTCATTAACTGTATCTTCATTCAAGAAACAGGACAGATCTACAGTATGGAGTCCCGATGTTCTTTGTGAAACTGGAACAGTGCACAGTCCTAACGTCACAAGCAGCGAGGGGAAACGTACAGTGCCGTCTTTAACAGCATTATGGGCCCCTGGGCACACCTGTGTGCTGGGGGGCCCCTGGGCACACCTGTGTGCTGGGGGGCCCCTGGGCACACCTGTGTGCTGGGGGGCCCCTGGGCACACCTGTGTGCTGGGGGGCCCCTGGGCACACCTGTGTGCTGGGGGGGCCCCTGGGCACACCTGTGTGCTGGGGGGCTCCTGGGCACACCTGTGTGCTGGGGGGCCCCTGGGCACACCAGTGTGCTGGGGGCCCTTCGACAACCACTCACACGAATAAAAAGTGAATGGTCGATGATGTTAAACATGTATTTATTTAATGGCACTTCAACAAAACTGGTGTTAAACATTAAAAACATGCTATAGAGCAGAAACTAATCAACATGATAAACATTTGAACAATACACAAGAAAAACACAATAATAATCAGTAAGCTACACATTAAATGACATTAAATGACACAGTGTGAAATTACTACGAACTTCTTATGAAAACAAGTAAGTAATTATCAAAAGAAGGCACCAGGCTGGGAAGGCTATGTGGCACCATCAAATGTGCGGAATCTCATAATGAATGTCATCTGAACCCGCTGCAGTAGAATCACCGAGGGCCAGAGCAGACTGAAGTCGAAGGAAGAGAAGGGATCGTTATAGGTAAGTCGGAGATGAGTGTGGTAATGTAATGGATGAGATTCAAGAACGGGATTACGAAGGAAGGAAGGATTGAGGAAGATGAGAACCGGAGCTAACAGTCGAAAACTGGGAACCCAGTTTGGTCGCAACCTTCACTGGGTCCGCCACAAGAGTACCACGGAGGTAAAGGACCGGTGAGACATCTGGAATGAACTTTACCGCTATCTTGCAGATTTTTTTCCCAGACCTGCAGCAGAGGAGTATCGGACGTAATGATGGAAACATAAGATTTCCAACTCTCACGCCTAGCTTCACGGATGGCCCTAGGGGCCACCACACTTGCCTTTCGAAACAAAATAAAAGAATCGGCCGTCTGCCGGCATCGGTGTTTCTTCCAGGCTGCACGCTTACAGTGGACACCCTGAACACAGTCTGCATTCCACCAGGGAACGAACTTTTCGCATGTCCCAGGCGGTAGGGCGAGGAATAGAGCGGATGGCAGCGTCGAAGACGGTGTCATGAAAAAGGTGGAGGGCGTGTGAGAGAAAGAGAGAGAGGAGAGGTCAGAGAGAGCAGCACGGAGGGTGAATAAGTTCCAGTCTGCCTTAGCAAACTGGGATTAACGTCCCCGCGGCCCGGTCGTTGACCAGGCCTTCTAGTTGCTGGACTGGTCAACCAGGCTCTTGGACGCGGCTGCTCACAACCTAACGAATGGGTCATAGCCTGGTTGATCAGGTATCCTTTGGAGGTGCTTGTCAAGTTCTCTCTTGAACACTGAGGAGTTGACCAGTTATGCCCCTTATGTGTAGTGGAAGTGTGTTGAACAGTCTCAGGCCTCTGATGTTTGTCTGCTGAAACTGGATGATTGGTAGCAGGAATGGATGTAGATATGGATGCTATATCTGAAGGAATGGTATGAGTGGCTGTCGTCGCACCTGTGTTGAGCTACGATGTTAATTTTGGAAGTTTCCTATTTTCTCGTTCTCCTCTGCAGCTCTCTTCCTCTTCTGTACTCCACTCAAAACATTACGTTTAATTTCTGCTGAAAGGGTTATTCACCTGGAAATATATATCTTAAATATTTAGTATTACTCCCACACGAGGATGTAGGGTTACATTATACAAGTGTGCTTGCAACAAGACCTAAATATTGAAACACAATGCTTCCATATTGAACATGTCCTATGCTCGTGGCCCCACGAGCATGGGGCCCCCAGGGCAAGT
This sequence comes from Procambarus clarkii, assembly GCF_040958095.1. Taxonomy (NCBI): domain Eukaryota; kingdom Metazoa; phylum Arthropoda; class Malacostraca; order Decapoda; family Cambaridae; genus Procambarus; species Procambarus clarkii. The sequence goes on along the minus strand of NC_091217.1, from coordinate 17,714,272 downwards.
GCCCATCGGACCCCATGCGGTAAGACGGCTCTGGAGACGTCAATAGAGAGCTGGTCACACTGTGGCGTACGAGTCGCCACTGGAGGCAACATGGGCAAGGTGGCCAGGGGACGATAACGAGTTAACACCAAAAGTTGTGGGGTCAAAGGTTGGCACAGGAATGTTCAGTGGAACGGTTCGAGAGTGGAAATGGTGGACAGGATCTAGCCCTGCTATAGAAGTGGAACCATCAGGGATCTGTTCTTGGTGTAGAGGAGCAAATCTTCTGCGGGGCACGACCTGTGGACCTGCATGATCGCCCGCTACCAGTCTACGAGGAATTAAGAGTGTGCATTTTCCTTACAGCAAGTAGAGGAGGAGGTTGCATCCTGATGCCATCGAATACCACCTACTAGGGCAGCAAGGTGAGGCTGAGCGCTGCCCATCACAGATAGGAGACTGGTTATCTCTTCCCCAGTTCTCCAGCTTGTGCAGTCACATCAGGCAGGGGAGAGGGAAGCAGGAGCCAACCCCTCCCTTACCGTGGGCGGCACACAAGAGCCCCTCACCACACTGAGGAACTAACCACTGACGAGGAGTGAATTCAATAATTGCAGGTCGCCTACATCGTTGTACATCTCCGCTCCCGCCTCCCACCCCGGCTCTTCCAGCCATCGCGTGGGGCCAATAAAAGCGACCACTCCAGTCAGTAGATCGATGACCTCAATGGAAAACCGTTCGTGGTGGGTGCCTTGTTGCAGGTGAGGCCTACAGGCAGGAGGGGGAAGCACATGTCCCTCAACACCATGCTAATGCTCCCCTCCTCACAACATCGAGGCCGCACCCATGGGGGCAGTAATGACTCTTAAGCTGTCCGTCCTCTCGAGCGTGCACAACGTCACGAAACTGATGTACTAAATTGCCCGAATCTTACCTAAGGACCCATGAACAAAAATACGGGACATCACGTCAATTTTGCGAGCCACTGAGATCTTTCGTGCATCAGTTTATTGGCCTCAGAAAATTTATTCGTCAAATTGCAAGGTGCTGTTCTTCAGTTTTTCTTATAAATTATGTGCGCACACGTGCATGCATGCATGCGCGTGCGTGCTCCTTAAGAGTGATCTATTCATGTCTTCCTATTAGTAAAATTATATTATACGAAATATTTATATTTCAGCAACTCATTACGAAGTTGAGATAAAATACCCGTAACATTGGAGGGTACCGAGGTAGTCACAGTGGGAGCAGGTGGGTTACAGAGGGGCACTTACTGATGGGTCTGGCCGAGGTAGTCACAGTGGGTGCAGGTGGGTTACAGAGGGGCACTTACTGATGGGTCTGGCCGAGGTAGTCACAGTGGGTGCAGGTGGGTTACAGAGGGGCACTTACTGATGGGTCTGGCCGAGGTAGTCACAGTGGGTGCAGGTGGGTTACAGAGGGGCACTTACTGATGGGTCTGGCCGAGGTAGTCACAGTGGGTGCAGGTGGGTTACAGAGGGGCACTTACTGATGGGTCTGGCCGAGGTAGTCACAGTGGGTGCAGGTGGGTTACAGAGGGGCACTTACTGATGGGTCTGGCCGAGGTAGTCACAGTGGGTGCAGGTGGGTTACAGAGGGGCACTTACTGATGGGTCTGGCCGAGGTAGTTACAGTGGGTGCAGGTGGGTTACAGAGGGGCACTTACTGATGGGTCTGGCCGAGGTAGTCACAGTGGGTGCAGGTGGGTTACAGAGGGGCACTTACTGATGGGTCTGGCCGAGGTAGTCACAGTGGGTGCAGGTGGGGCAGCAGTGGCCGGGCAACAGGTGGGCATCCCCGCAGTAGACCTCCGGGCAGCGCACAGTCTCACACAGGACACTCCCTGAAACACTTGGGTTACACCTGGCCTTCTGGGAGTATAATGCCAGCTGTACACATCACTGAGTTACGGCACCTCCCGGGGGAGGGGGAGGGGGCGGGGGAGGGGGCGGGGGAGGAATGATCAAGCAAACTGATAAAGCATGTCAGCGTGCGCGTGCGTGTGCGCGCGCGCGCGTGTGTGTGTGTGTGTGTGTGTGTGTGTGTGTGTGTGTGTGTGTGTGTGTGTGTGTGTGTGTGTGCGTGTGTGTGTGTGTGTGCGTGTGTGCGTGTGTGTGTGTGACATACACGCGCGCGCGTGTGCGTGTGTGTGTGTGACATACACGCGCGCGCGTGTGTGTGTGTGACATACACGCGCGCGCGTGTGTGTGTGTGTGTGTGTGTGTGTGTGTGTGTGTGTGTGTGTGTGTGTGTGTGTGTGCGTGTGTGCGTGTGTGTGCGCGTGTGTGTGTGCGTGTGTGTGTGCGTGTGTGTGTGCGTGTGTGTGTGCGTGTGTGTGTGCGTGTGTGTGTGTGTGTGTGTGTGTGTGTGTGTGTGTGTGTGTGTGTGTGTGTGTGTGTGTGTGTGTGACATACACAAAAGCTCATACTTCAGGAAATATTCACTTACTATATGAAGTAATTTGTGTTCCTCTATGGTACAAAAAACCTGATTTTATCTATGAAAAAGATATATTTGAGTAAATAAAAATCTATTCAGGCTTATATCTGTTGCATAAAAATTAGTCCTTTACATCAATTAGCTAAATATTAATATTATGCAAAAAACTGAAAGGAAAAAATATTGTGGACACTCCGTTAACGAACCAATATTTACTCACATGGCTCCTCCTGTCTTCACTCTCACCTTCCCAGAGAAGTATGACTCAAATTTTGGAATAATGTTGCAAAATGTTGAGAATTCTTTAAACAAATTTAACAAACCACAATAAGACAAATTCAATTTGTTAACTCTTTTGTTAATTCTGGGAGTTTGGTAGGAAGCTTTACCGAGGGGGTTTACCATGTAAGTTTACCCACCTTACACAAGCAGACCCAGACGGTGCAATACACAAGCAGACACAGACGGTGCAAGAACACAAGCAGACACAGACGGTGCAAGAACACAAGCAGACACAGACGGTGCAAGAACACAAGCAGACACAGACGGTGCAAGAACACAAGCAGACACAGACGGTGCAAGAACACAAGCAGACACAGACGGTGCAAGAACACAAGCAGACACAGACGGTGCAAGAACACAAGCAGACACAGACGGTGCAAGAACACAAGCAGACACACACGGTGCAAGAACACAAGCAGACACAGACGGTGCAAGAACACAAGCAGACACGGTGCAAGAACACAAGCAGACACAGACGGTGCAAGAACACAAGCAGACACAGACGGTGCAAGAACACAAGCAGACACAGACGGTGCAATACACAAGCAGACCCAGACGGTGCAAGAACACAAGCAGACACAGACGGTGCAAGAACACAAGCAGACACAAATGGTGCAAGAACACAAGCACAGCCAGACGGTGCAATAATTCAACCAGACACAGCCAGTGCAAAAATACAGCCGGCCTGACCAACCAAGCATCAACAACCCAAGGACCCCTTCGGAAAGCAGCATTCTCATTCTTCGCCAGAATAGAAGGAGACGGCCGCAACCGAGCAAACCTATCACCACGACCAAAACAACAGAAACCCCTGCTCCTGAGAAGAGTATGAAGCTCCGCAACCCAATCCCCAGAGGCCAATGCCAACAGGAAAAAAAAGAGCCTTGGAAAAGCAATCCTGAACCGAAGGAGCCACAACAAACCGAGGTGAAAAGAGGTAGGAGAGCATTCCGTCCAAAGATCAGGACAGCTCATGCAGTGCATGAGCAGGCCGGAGGTGAAACAACGCACGAGACAGCTTGCGAAACGGCGTAGAAGTGACATCTATACCAAAAGCAAGCTGCAGCGGCTCCGCCAGCACCACATGATACGAGGTGACAGTATTTGGCATAAGATGATGGCCCTGGAGCAACCACAAGAGAAAGGACGACAACACCACCCGAACCGAAAGCGAAGTACAACGACGAAGAGTCAAAAAGAAATGGAAGGACCGCCAGGAAACTTCATACTGCTACCTCATACTGGTGGATGGTGGGTTACCATCAAGGAAGCCACCTGATCACCATATCGATAGTGTTAAACTCTAGTCAAAAATACCAAACATGAAGACTCGAGGAGAAGAGCGAACCAGTCTCGTAACGGACCAGGCCGATCTGTTGAAAGAGGCGGAGCTGCGGGATAACCTCCGGGTTCATACACCTGGCAAGCAGCACCTGAAACCACGACTGGGCCAGCCACCACGGGGCCAAGAGGTAAGGCCACCACTCGCCCCCTGGTAAGTCTCCAAGCGAGCCAGGACCTGGAGCTACAGCTGAACCGGGGGTAAGAAGTACAGGAAACCCCCCCTCCCCCATCCTCAACCAGTCCTGCCAGAAGGCGTCGATCCCAACGACATCGCGGTCGGGGAAAGGTGCCACAAATACCAGAAGACGCCTCGACCACACCGACGCGAAGAGGTCCACCTCCAGACGCCCGAACGTCTGGCAGAGCCAACTGAACGAATCGGCATTGACTGTCCACTGTAGACAGGAGTACGAACCAGGACAGGCTGTCCACCAGGACATTGGACATTCTCCGGACATGAACGGCCAGGAGAGCCAAACCCCAAGAACTCAGCAGACGAGTCACCCGAAGCGACCAGCCCCAAAGATCCAAGGACCGCAACGAACCCCCTTGGATCAGGCAATGAACCACCTGGGAGTAGTCCGAATGGTGCCAGATCGTCGATCCACGGGCGACCCAAACCCTCTGAAGTGCAAACCACTCCACCACGAACTCCCGCACCATGCTGTAGACTCAACGGAAGGACGGACCTCACCGTTCCTGGCCGGCCTGGTGAGCACTGGTCACAAAGACCTAGCCGAGAGACGACGTATCCGTGAACACATCGAGCAAGGGCTCAGGTAGGCGCCAAGGCACTGATCCCCGAAAAACCCAAAGAAGAAGCCGGCGACACAGTGGTCAACCTAAGGGCTCCTGGGGGTCAAACCCAGTGATCACGAGAGAGGCGGAAGGGACGTCCCCGAAGGAACCAGAACAGCCGACGAAGCCAAACCCGACCCCGGTGGGTAGACCATCATCGCAAAGTTCAGGCTCCCGCACAGACCCTCGAGCAACCTCCGGGTGACCCAGGAGCTTTCCAAAAAACAGGCGCATGTGGGACCGCAGCCGAGAGAGAGACTGCAGAGGAAAAGACAAGGGAAGCGGTCCGAGAGTCCCTCACAAGACCCAGCCAGGTCTGAACCTGGAGGGAATCAGATGGGACTTCCGCCAGTTCACCAGGAACCCGAACCTAGCAAGCTGGGAAAGCACCAAACCCTTAGCGAGCAAGCACGCAGACCGACTGGGAGCTCAAACCAGCTAGTCATCGAGGTAAGCCAACACCCGAACACCTAACAGATGCAGACGGGCCACCACGACCCGGGTAAGGCGTGTGAACACGTGAGGTGCTAGATTTAACCCGAAAGGGAGACAATGAAACCGGTAACTCTAAGGCCCCAAAACAAACCCGAGCCAGTCCCTGAACGTGGATGAATCTGAACGTGCCAATACGCGTCCTTGAGGTCCAGGGAAACCATCCAAGCGCCTGGCTCCAACAGAAGCGGAACCTGGGCAGAGTCCCAGCATCCAAAAGGAGGGGCAATAAACCCCCAGAGTTTCTGACGGGATAAGTTCAGAATGAACCGCAGGTCTGCACAGTCCTGTTTAGGAACTTGAACTTTGTTTCTCGCCTGCTTAGAAACAGGCGAGAAACCTACCTTAGGGACGTCGTCGTTTCGACCACGCCCAGGTGCACTCACTCCAAGATGACCTGACAGAGCGCAGGAGAGGCAGCCTGCCCTGCCAGCCTCAAACCCCCTGGAGGAGGAGCCACCCAACGCCACCGCACGCCACGAGAAACAACCTGAAAAGCCCACGAATTGTGAGACCAAGCGTGAGCAAACAGAGCAAGCCTCTCCCCCATTGCCGCGTCAATAGGACGAAAGGGCCGATGCCCCTTATAAGAACCTGACCTGTGCACAGAGCGATCACCGTGCCGATCAGGCGCAGCCTGGATCGAGGGCGGCACCGGCTCCGAAACTGGTACCTGTGGCCCATCCCGACGAGCGGAACCGTGGGCCCTGGTACGATACTTTTGACGAACCCACCTGGGACCCCTGGAGAACCAACAAGTCAGACATCGAGCGGCAACTGGAGGAAGCCGCTTGCATATACTGCTCAACTGCAGAGGCCGCAAACAACAGAGGACGAAAGGGGCGAAGACAATCTAAGAGTTAGGGCTCAAACGGATTTCAAGGAGGAAGCGAGCACCACCTCTCGACACATGCAGCGAAAAATCGCGACCGCGCATCCTGCAGGATCGGCGTAAACAATTTCAAAAACGCAAATGACGCACCAGCAGCCGAGGCCAAGGCGCCAGACTCAGGAACAGTCCCAAGCGCCTCAACATCCTCTGCAAGCCAATCCGAAGGCAGCTCCTGGAGGGAAAAGAAAGGTAGGACCGAAGTCCTCAGCCACAGGCGCAGCCGACAGGGAACCTGCACGTGAAGCTGAACAGCGCCCACATCCCGCAGAAGGGCCGGAGCGAAAAGGCACTCATTAAGGTGTACAAAGTCGCCCCCCAGGTAAACCTGGACCACAGTCAACGCCTCACGCCACTCAAGCGTGCGGGTACGACAGAAGGTGTTCCAAGCATCTAGCGAGAGCAGAGGGCAGTCCGCAAGGCAGGACGAATCTGGAACCTCATTACGAGCCCAGTATGGAGACAAGTTCCAAACCTGAAAGGAGACGGATCCATTGGACAGATCTGCAAAACACAAGCAGACAGACGGTGGAAAACACTAGCAGATACAGACGGGGCAAGAAAACAGGCAGACACAGACGGTGCAAGACACAAGCAGACAGAGATAATGCAAGAACACAGGCAGACAGAGACGGTAGAGGAAATGCAGCAGAGAGAACATACCGTGCCTGCAGGTACAATAGCTGCAGGGGTCGGAGGTGGGGACCGTGTGGAAGTGGGCGTAGACTTGGTTGTGGTAGAGACAGGCGTGGCAGGAGGGGCAGCAGGCTGTGGGTGGTGGCGGCACCGGGTGGCTGCAGGTCTCCTGGGGAAGGCGCGGGAGCAGGGGTTCACAGGGGACCAGCTCCTCACACACAGTACACGCACGAAAGTACATTCGGAAAGCGATGAAGAGCAGAGTGCTTGGAACAGGTGCGAGCAGTGGTGAGAGAAGAGGAGGAGGAAGCAGTGGTGAGAGAAGAGGAGGAGGAAGCAGTGGTGAGAGAAGAGGAGGAGGAAGCAGTGGTGAGAGAAGAGGAGGAGGAGGAGGAGGAAGCAGTGGTGAGAGAAGAGGAGGAGGAGGAGGAGGAAGCAGTGGTGAGAGAAGAGGAGGAGGAGGAGGAAGCAGTGGTGAGAGAAGAGGAGGAGGAGGAGGAGGAAGCAGTGGTGAGAGAAGAGGAGGAGGAGGAGGAGGAAGCAGCGACTCACTGACCCAGCTGTCACCACGACAGATATCGGCTCCTAAGGAAACTGTGTATGCTCTCACTACGGTGGCTGACAAGATTTCTGGCCTCAACTACCAGGAATATGTGAGGATACTTAACATACTCTACGCTGCGAATGGCCTACCGACTTTCACCGTACCCGAGGAAGTCTACATCACCTTTACTCCAGTTACAAGTTCTACTTAGGCCTCTGACCCTGACATGACTGTGAACGCTGCCGCGCTCAAAGATTTACTGTCCACTGCTGCAATACCTGTTCCTGCAGCTACTGTGGAGGAAGCAGCCCCGGAACCGACGCCTTTACATCCGACGAAATCTGCTGCAATTCCACCCACCATAACTGCAGCTGCCGTCGTTCCACGGACCGTGTAAACGACCACCAAACTTTCTACCCTGGCTGCTGGACCTGCTACTGCTCAACCTCTAAGGATCACCATCTCTGCTTTCGATTCATCCAGTTCGTCAGACGAAGAAGTTTCAGTTGGAGCACTATCCCCTACTCGACGGAAGTGCAACTACAGACCTGAAGATTTTCTTCTGGACACCACACCTACAAACTCGAATGACAGCACTGCTATGTCAACACGAAGCAAGACTACCATGAAGCCCAAGAAGACCAACGATCCAAACTTGATGGAAAATGCCAGAAGTAAGAAGAAACAGGAGCTCTGAAGTCAGAAGCCTGATGAATGATGACCCAAAACTGAAGTAAAAACCACCAATTACCAACAATTACCACCAACTGCCCAACCCGTCCTCTTAAAATTAACGTCATTTTTCGCCCGTATGCGCGCTATGGCCAAAAATGGACGTAATTTTAAATGAAATCGGCTCACGAAAGTGATCTATTGTCCCGTTTTCTGTTCGAGTCCTCCGGCTTACTCGGAAAGGTTAGGTAAGGAAACTTTCAATTAAGATTTTTCATGACGTTTTGAAACTTAAGGAGAATTTCCTGCCCACCTAACTTACCAGAGGACCCTTAACTTACTGTTTTGAGAAAAAACAATCCAAAATTTATTTTTCATTTTTTTGTATTTTGAAATTACATCCATTTTCGGCCATACGGACTAACACCTAAAAGTGACGTTATTTTTAAGAAACTTTATAAATTTTCTTAACAAAATGTCCAATATAATAAACCATATATAATGAAACGAAAAACAAGGATTACTAATATATTAACATGGTTACAGGGCCAATAACAAGGAACCCTTGTGTTATGGTCATCCGTAAGTGTTTCAAATTTCAAGTAAATGAGATGAAGCTTAAATTACCGCATTGGAGTAGAAAATATAACAAAAAGATATGTAATATCTTTATATATCCATCTGGTTGCAATAGGGATACCATGCTCAATTTAAATTACAGTCATACATCTTGGCTCACACCTGGTAGCCTAGTGGTAACCTGGTGGATAGAACGCAGGACTCTTAATTCTGTGGCGCGGGTTCGATTCCCGCACCAGGCATAAACAAATGGGCAAAGTTTCTTTCACTCTGAATGCCCCTGTTACCTAGCAGTAGTTACGTACCTGGAAGTTAGTCAGCTGTCACGGGCTGCTTCCTGGGGTGTGTGTGGTGTGGAAAAAAAGTAGTTAGTAAACAGTTGATTGACAGTTGAGAGGCGGGCCGAAAGAACAAAGCTCAACCCCCCACAAACACAACTAAGTGAATAAACGTTAGTATTTAAAAGTTTTGAGTGGATAGCATTAGGCGTTCTCGATGTAATGAAAAAAACCCTGATATATAAGGGGAAAAAAACACAAATATGACAAAGGTATAAGAAATCCTTAGTGAAGGTATGCAAATAGTAGCATATTTTACATCTTGAACATGAGATGGGTAAGTTAGCTATGGGCAACGAAGCTCAGCCTAGTGAGAGATCATCATTTACAAGCTTCAGCATTAAATTTTAAGTATTTTTACCTAAGCAGAAGCCTAAGATTCATGACAACTCCCCCCCCCCCGCCTAACAGTTCGAAACTGGTGCTAATTAGTCTGAGTTACCGTCAATAATATGGTGTTATCTTGAGATGATTTCGGGGCTTTTAGTGTCCCCGCGGCCCGGTCCTCGACCAGGCCTCCACCCCCAGGAAGCAGCCCGTGACAGCTGACTAACACCCAGGTACCTATTTTACTGCTAGGTAACAGGGGCATAGGGTGAAAGAAACTCTGCCCATTGTTTTCTCGCCGGCGCCTGGGATCGAACCCAGGACCACAGGATCACAAGTCCAGCGTGCTGTCCACTCGGCCGACCGGCTCCCTCTGGTGTATTTAAAACACCAAAATTTTGATTCGTATTCAAATGTGAGGACAGGTTACATGCTTACGTTATTTGTTATTTTTTTTTAGTTAATTACCAAAGGAAAATTGCCCACTAAAACTACCATAACTTCGGAAAGTTAATATTTCGCCCAGGTTAAACACCGTTCCGTGGACAGTTCTAGAATGACAGGAAATCGATGGAACCAGGTACTATATAAAGTGGTAGTTAATTGAAGCAGATGGTTGTGTGAGTGACCGAGCCACCAGTCCTCGTTGGTGAGTGGTGGATGGGTCGGGGGGAGTGTGCGCGTGTGTAAGTCTCAACTTATATACTGGTGTGAAGTCCGTGGGTAGTGTGTAGGGTGACTGACCTTGCAGCGAGTCCTGTGGCAGGTGATGTGGCCCTCCCGGCAGGTGCACAGCTGGCAGGGGTCCCGTGGAGGGCTCCAGCTGGCTCCTTCCTCCCAGGTGGTGCCCTCGTCTTCCTCACACCCTGGTTAAAACACACACGTCAATGGCTACTGGAGTTCAACTAAAGTTAATGTAAAGTAATGAAGCTAGGTGGGGGGAGGGGAGCTGGAGACCAGACGCAAGGTACTAATTGGGAGACGAAGTTCTTCGTGAAACGGATAGAGAGAAGAATCTATATGAAAACACACCGAACTTGTCACCGAGTGGCGCTGCCCGATACTGTCACTATGGCGGTGTGTCCACTCACAGGATGAGTGGCGCTGCCCAATACTGTCACTATGGCGGTATGTTCACTCACTGGATGAGTGGCGCTGCCCAATACTGTCACTATGGCGGTGTGTCCACTCACAGGATGAGTGGCGCTGCCCAATACTGTCACTATGGCGGTATGTTCACTCACTGGATGAGTGGCGCTGCCCAATACTGTCACTATGGCGGTATGTTCACTCACTGGATGAGTGGCGCTGCCGAATACTGTCAGTATAGCGGTATGTTCACTCACTGGATGAGTGGCGCTGCCGAATACTGTCACTATAGCGGTATGTTCACTCACTGGATGAGTGGCGCTGCCGAATACTGTCACTATAGCGGTATGTTCACTCACTGGATGAGTGGCTCTGCCGAATACTGTCACTATAGCGGTGTGTTCACTCACTGGATGAGTGGCGTTGCCCAACAAAGTCGCCCTTCTGGGCAAAATTACAAGAAGAGAAATTACTACACGTCCGTCACCACCAGCACCACACAGTGAACCAAACTCTGCTAACATATAACTAATTTTCTGATTACTTACATTTATCTAAAGAGAAATCATTAATATAACATTTTGCTTCTGATTTTCTGAAAATCTGTAATAATATTTTGAGTTGAAGAATTCTAGGTTTTGAGATGAAACATTTTCACACAATTTTTCAATTGGTTTGAATTTCCTGCTGATGCCAGCGATATTGTTGTCTGCAACCCGTCCTCGACTCAAGTCCATTACATCCAGCGGTCGACCTCACAGACGCATTCATAAATTTTAACATGCTGTAAATTCAGCCCGTCCTCCAAACAATGACCCAAAAGTGATTCCATGCACCCGCCAAACCCCCTGTTTATGAATGAAAAACGGTTTATACACGACTCAACTGATTTCGTTCGAACACTTCCGGAACAAGTGCTTCACTGCCGAATTCTGTTCGAACCACAACGCTGTAAATGCTTCGCCCTCGTACTATGACAGCCCGTCCTCCAAACAAAGATCCAAAAGTGATTCCATGCACCCGCCAAACCCCCAGCTGTTTATGAATGAAAAGCGACTTACTCACGACTCTCAACTGCTGACGTTCGAACATATCCGGAACAAGTGCTTCACTGACGAATTTTGTTCGAATCACAACGCTATAAATGCTTCACCCACGTACTACAATAATCGCCAACAGAACCTAAACACCTAACCTAACCTATGCCTATATATAAACAATATGCTAATATATTATAATATTAATTTATACTTGAGAAAATTCCCGTTTTGAATGAACAGCATGTTAAAATTTATGAATGCGTCTGTGGGGTTGACCGCTGGATGTAATGGACTTGAGTCGAGGACGGGTTGACTACGAATACAAACAATCGCCAACAGAACCTAAACACCTAATCTAACCTACGCCTAACTATACATAGAATTTTTATGTATAATAATAATATTAATTTATATATGAGAACAAACCAATGTTAAATACACAGTATGTTAAAATTGATGAATTCGTCTGGGGGAGGACGGCCGCTGCTTTAACCAGCCTAGTGTGAGGACAGGTTGACCTGTGGTAGTTGGTTTCATGATATTTATAAAAAGCTCAAGCATCGCTCTTCCCATCAGTAACTATTCATTAAAACCATTTTGCTTGTCTTAGTAAGATTACACAATTGTTTTCTGTAATTGTGCAATTATGACAAGAAAATTACAGTTACGATACTTGAACACGCTATACACAATCCTCCCTCCCCTCCACCACCACACACCCCCACTGTGTGCGGCACATCCCTACACACCCCCACTGTGTGCGGCACATCCCTACACACCACCACTGTACACAGCACATCCCCAAACACACTTTCACTGTACACGACACATCTCCACACACACACCTTCACTGTACACAACACATCCCCACACACCACCACTGTACACAGCACATCCCCACACACATTTTCACTGTACACAGCACATCCCCACACACCACTGTACACAGCACATCCCCACACACCACTGTACACAGCACATCCCCGCACACCACCACTGTACACAGCACATCCCCACACACCACCACTGTACACGACACATCGCCACACACCACCACTGTACACGACACATCGCCACACACCACCACTGTACACAGCACATCCCCACACACCACCACTGTACACAGCACATCCCCGCACACCACCACTGTACACGACACATCGCCACACACCACCACTGTACACGACACATCGCCACACACCACCACTGTACACGACACATCGCCACACACCACCACTGTACACAGCACATCCCCACACACCACCACTGTACACAGCACATCCCCACACACCACCACTGTACACGACACATCCCCACACACCACCACTGTACACGACACATCGCCACACACCACCACTGTACACGACACATCGCCACACACCACCACTGTACACAGCACATCCCCACACACCACCACTGTACACAGCACATCCCCACACACCACCACTGTACACAGCACATCCCCACACACCACCACTGTACACGACACATCGCCACACACCACCACTGTACACGACACATCGCCACACACCACCACTGTACACGACACATCGCCACACACCACCACTGTACACAGCACATCCCCACACACCACCACTGTACACAGCACATCCCCACACACCACCACTGTACACGACACATCGCCACACACCACCACTGTACACGACACATCGCCACACACCACCACTGTACACAGCACATCCCCACACACCACTGTACACAGCACATCCCCGCACACCACCACTGTACACGACACATCGCCACACACCACCACTGTACACGACACATCGCCACACACCACCACTGTACACGACACATCGCCACACACCACCACTGTACACAGCACATCCCCACACACCACCACTGTACACGACACATCGCCACACACCACCACTGTACACAGCACATCCCCACACACCACCACTGTACACGACACATCCCCGCACACCACCACTGTACACAGCACATCCCCACACACCACCACTGTACACGACACATCCCCGCACACCACCACTGTACACAGCACATCCCCACACACCACCACTGTACACGACACATCCCCACACACCACCACTGTACACGACACATCCCCACACACTTTACGTATATTGAAACACCAGAGGCAACCGTACACACAAACAGTAAATGAATAAGATGCTCCTGAGTAAGTATTAACAAATATTAGTGTGACATATTTATAGGTCTGACCAGAGGAGAACACCGTGGAGGAGAGGAGGCGGCGGAGGACTCGTAGGGAGGAGTAGCAAGCAGCTCACCAGTACAGACGGGGCAGCAGGCACCCTCCGGATGGTGTCGACGAGCACAGGTGAGTCTGGGGCAGATGAGCTTGGGTCCACACATCACTCGGCCCTCCACACACTGGCACTGCTGGCAAGGGTCGCCCCCACGGTTGAACCATGTCTGGTGGACCAATAACTCTCCCTCAGTGATATACTCAACATTCAGCTCCAGGTAATTAAAAAGAAATTCGATTTAGAATCTCTTAAGCAACTTAAACCCCTTAGCTAAATCTGCTGTACAATACCAGCATGAAATATGGCAAATTCAAGTTTAATGTCTAAATGTCTGATGGCTTGGTGCTCTAGATTTAAGACTTCGTGACGCCGGAAGGAACATCTTACCCCACTTTGGTAGACTTGACCGGCGTGGAGACATCGGGAGCAGTCGTGGCAGCAGGAAGCGGGGTCAAGGACCCCATCGGGGCAGCGAGGGCACTGGTTCGGCTCCTGGCATGTCACCACACCCGCTTCACACCGGCACTCCTACGGATACCCTACACTATACACCCGTCTACACTCACTGGTAAAACTAACCTGCAGACTCCTAGATGTTACTCCTGCTCAGCTTACACTCAGTGAGAAGTATCTCTGGGAGTTCTGCATTACCTGCTGATGTAGGCCTCACCAAATGTAAATTATGTTCAAACTAATTATTCGCACACCCTGCATCATTATGTGGTGTGGTGTGAAAAAGATAGTTTAGTTCATTATGCACCTCATGCCCATGTTGCTGGCGGTGGTGGAAACGGTTACAGAGGTACATAATAGGTTCAGTGACTGCATGAACCCCGAAATTCATTTACCTCAGCAAGTTAGTCTTGGTTAAGATGTTACACGGTTCAATGTATATTTGTCTTTGGTTCAATACAGCCAAATACAAATTTGGTTGTATTTGGTCGTTCTCAAATCGATTAACATTGAGTTAGAAAACGACCGCACGTGAAGTGTCTAGGCTAAGTTGCTTACATGTGTGGTGAGCGAGTTTCATAACTGACTTGACTTATGCACACCGCCCCTTCGTCCAATGGGCAGCAATGGAAAAGTTACAATCACGGACACTCACTGCCTACGGGTAAGCGAAATGGGGATATTGGTTACAATTTCTGGTAGCAGCTCACTTTTCATTAAATATTTACACACTTCTTTAGTAGGCATCCATCAGTCTCAGGAGACTATGGAGTTGCACTCAGGTTGTCGGTCTGGAGTGGCCTCACCAGGGCGCAAAGCCAGGGTAGGTTGATTCGGGGGAGAAGCTGTTACCCAGGCAGCAAGTCCCCCCCTCTCCACGGCGCTGAAAGTCTCCAATGGAAAGGCATACGCCAATACGATTGGTTCCAGCGTCGTCACTTATTCACTTCTTTAACATTTGTTTAAGAGTTGTCTCTAAATTCACGTATATTTTCTCACTCAATAACATAGGGACGGAGGGGGTGCGAATAATTTTGTTGACAGTTTACATTTGATCAGGTCTATATCTGGAGGTAATGAAACTTTGCAGATATTTATAGAAGAGTCTAAGCCGAGCAATAGTAACATCTAGGAGTCTACTGATTTTACTGGATGATCCACAGATGCGTGGCTCCTCTTGCATGATAGTAGGAACTGTAAGTGTAACCTTCACTTCGTCTCAGATCTACAAAGTTTGGGTAAAGTCCTGGTGTATTATTATTATCATGTTTAAAGACCATCCAAAGTTATACTCAACTCCGTCTTTAGAGGAAAATTCTTTTGTTAACTCATCAGCTCTATCATGCATTCAAAGGCCAGCATGTGATGAAATGTTGAGAGATTTCAACAAATATATATGTATAAGATATTATATAAAGGAGGCAATTCATAATATTCATAAAGGAGGTAATCCGGCAGACAAACAATTACAGATCAATATCAAATCTACCTATATTATCACAAATATTTGAAAAAATTATTAACAAACAGCTCTACTTCTATCTCGTAAAATTCAACATACTAAGTCACTGTCAGTTTGGCTTCCGCTCCCAAAAGAGTACAAATGATAGAATTATTAGTCTGCTTGACTTAATCTACTCAGCCCTTGACAAAAATGAGTTTCCAATTGGACTCTTCATTGACCTGAGAAAGGCCTTTGATACTGTTAACTATAACTACCTCTTACTGAAACTCCACCATTATGGAATCCGAGGCCTTGCCCTGAACTATATCCGATCCTATCTTAGTGACAGACACCAATATGTAGCCATCAGTGATATAAGCTCTCCCACTCTACCATTAACCGTAGGGGTGTCGCAGGGCAGCATCTTAGGACCTCTCCAATTTCTTGTATACATCAATCATCTGCCTTATGTGTCTAACATTCTTTACCTATATTGTTTGCTGACGATACTACTCTCATCTACTTAGACCCCCCCCCACACACAGTAAGTAATGTTGTAAACAATGAACTAAAAAAAAAAGTTCACTTATGGACGTCAACCAACGAACTCTCAGGAAACATAGAAAAGACCTACTGCATCTTATTTGGAGGCAAATCAACAAATGCAATTCAGTTTCGGATAGACAATGTTAGCATCAGCAATAAAAATGATGGAAAGTTTTTTGGCCTATACTTGGACAAGAGACTACTACCACCACCACCAATAACAGACACCTCTTATTGGTGGTGGTCAAGGACCCGTTACTGTACAGTATGTATGTACATTATGCATGTGTATGTACAGTATGTATGTACACTATGAATGTATGTACAGTATGAATGTTCAGTATGTAAAGTATGTATGTACAGTAAGTATTGTAATGACCCCAGGTAGCCTGAAGAACGAGTCTACCCCAAAGATTCGACAATCTGGACCTGATTGAGAGGTCAGAGGAAGTATAGATCTATGAATATATATTAAATGCTTGACAAATGTCAGTGAATAGTTTAAAAGCATGAGCAGAGGATGAACATGTAAATAAGTGACTTCACATGAGATGTCGATACTTCGCTGACATGAGAGGGCAACCCGTTCTCGCAAATTTAATAAGTCAATATTGACTTATTAAATATGTGCATAGGTGACATACTTAACATAATAGTTTCCCTTGAAAAGCTTCATAGAAAACACCGACCTTACCTAACCTACTTAGTATGTTAAGATAAGCAAGCATCTTATTGCTTCATAATTACAATTATTACCTAACCTATACCTATAATAGGTTAAGTAACAATTGTAATTACGAAGCTATAAGATGCTTATTTTAACATACTAAATAGGTTAGGTAAGGTCGGTGTTTTCTATGAAGCTTTTCAAGGGAAACTATTATGTTTAGTATGTCACCTATGCACGCAACTAATAAGTCAATATTGACTTATTAAATTTGCGAGAACGGGTTGGAGAGGGACACCTCGACCTTACTTGAGCAACAGAGGTCGTGAGAGGGGGTGGTACTGTGCTGAGCTCCTGGCAGAGGAGGAAAACCCCTAGCTGTGTGCTCCTACAAGAGGAGGTAATCAAGCAGGTGTTTATGTGTGAAGCCTGAAGAAGATTTCAAGTGCTTAAGTCAGGACTAGAAGAAGCCTTGTGAGGCAGTCCTATAGCGATTTTGAGGTCGACCTGTGTGGGCGCCATTGTTGAGGACCAGGACCTGAGCGCCCTCGAGACAAAGACTCTGTGGTAAGCTAATATAATAGTTGTTGCAGTGGTTGCCTGTGTTTGATCGTGTGCCCAGTGATCATGACAAGTGTTTATGTATATAGTACACATTTTATTAAGGCAGTAAGCTGAAATAAGAGAGTAGAGATAGGAGAACATCTTGGAGGGAGGAGTGATACATCCTCCCTCGACTAAGGTCAATGGATGACTGAGGGGGGAACCCCCGGGTGCCGGCCAGCAGCTTGTCTAGACACGTCAAAGATGGACTCGCCCAGGGTGGGGGAAGACCGTCGCGGCGACGCAGTAGTTCTAAAGAGATATCGGATGGAGGAGTTTTACTTTTGTGAATGCATTTAATTATGTCTCAGTAGGGAAACATTTTTATTGGCATGGCAATGGAATTGCAGGTTTGTTTGGGGAAGAGTTGATGGAAGAACTTCGAGACCAGGGAAGAAGTTAATGGAAGAAATTTTGAGACTGGAGAAGTGTATGCTGAAATCTGTGGGAGAGCAGAACTCCATAGTGAGGAGTGGACTTCAAGCAGTGTGAAGGAGTTTAATGTGTCTCCGTGGAATCAGTGGTGGTGGAGCATCCTGGTGTTTTAAGAGGACTTCATTGTGCAGCAGTTTTGGGAGAACTGCAGAAGAGTCTTTTGAGTATTTTGGAGGACCTAGAGATATACAAAGTAGTGAGCCTCCAGGAGCAGAACAGAGGTTTATATGGTGGATACACAGGCATGTATAAAGAAAGTGCTGAGTGCTTATTGGCGTGTAAGACGCAGTGTAAGGTGAAAGATTGATTTATTCTTGTGTTGGGGAATATTTATGTAGATGTTTCTGGTGCTTCAGCCACAGGCTGAGTTTATATATTTTTAGGGCTGAGTGTATAATATTGTTATGACGAGATTTCACCCATATTTAGTGAGGGAGTAGTAAGTGGTAAGCCAAGAGTTGGGCAGCCACTTGATATGGACGGTTGATGAAGCCAGGGTATGATATTGGATTGCTACTGGATTGTAGCAGTTTAGTGGTGTATGATAATTCATTTTTGTACTCATCATGTATTGTATTTGTTTTTTCGTTTATTAAATGTGTATTGTTAGCTGACTTGTGCTCTTGTCTTGGTGAGGCCTCCCAGAAAGCAGGAGAGAGAGAGAAAGGATAATGGCTGCAGACAGGGTGGCAGAAAATACTAATTTAAAAAAGGGGAATAGAGGAGATCATTCCAAACAAAGAGAGTGGGGAGTCACAGCGGCTCATGTAGGGTGTGTACACAAGATAACGAGGCCAGTGTTGGAGCCGCACCCCTAAATGTGTGATGCTGAACCCCCTCTCCAAGATCAAGAGGCGTATAGGGTGATCTGAGCAAACTTCAAGCACTACAGTGTTAAATGTTGGTCGATCGGCGGTAGCGGGAGTGTGTGGCTGCCGAGGTCGGTTGTCTGTTCCGGCAGAGAGTTGTTGGGGGATGTTGTCTACCTGAACACAAGTAACAGTCTGGTGCAGCAACCAGAGCTCTCTTTGGAGGTTTAAGTTTCATAAGCCCCAACCCCCTCAGGCCAGAACAGTATGTGCAGTATGTACGTACAATATGTATGCATGTACAGCTTATATGCATGAATGTACATACTGTGAGGGTTGAGGGCGTGCGAACGCACGTAAGGTGACCGTGGAAGAGGACCTACCTGACAGAGGGCATCACCTTGGGTCCAAGAGTCTCTATCGGGGTGCGTCACCCCGAAGGCGTCGGTGCAGGGCGGGGCCTCGGGGCACCGTGTCGGGCAGCACACCCCTGGCACTATAGTGGCACCTGGGCACGGCGGCGACCCACACTCTACAGCCTGGCACTTCACTTTGCCTTCCTGAGGAGGTGACCGTGGGAGAGAGAGAGATGAAGACGGGAGTGAAGGAATGATGCCCAACCACTTGGACCCTAGAGGATCAAACACTGACCCGCAAGAAGCGAGGACTTCGCTGTACCGTCCTGTCCAAGTGGTTGGGCACGTTGATCGGAGAGCGTTACCGCTTGCAGTGTCTGACATTGTAACATTTGTTGCGCGGGTGTACGCTTCAATAAGTGCTCTCTGATTGTTCTAATCTGCGATTAATACACTAATTGAAATGACTTATAAATGAGTAATTCACAACAGGGTTCCCCATGTTAATGTGACATATATCTTTTTCAGATTCTCAAACAAGGACAGTGGTGCGAGTTGACAGTTACCTGACAGGTGCACGAGACAGGATTGACCTGTCAGGAGCACTAAAGACAGGAGTGACAGTTACCTGACAGGAGCACAAGAGACAGGATTGACAGTTACCTAACAGGAGCACAAGAGACAGGATTGACAGTTACCTGACAGGAGCACGAGAGACAGGGGTTGAAGGAGGGCGTGAAGGTCTGGCCGCTGGTGAAGGTGCGGTCGTCATAATGACACTGTCCCGGGCAGGAGGGGCAGCACCGCCCCTCCTCCACCTGTGGGGCGGGGCAGGGGGGCGGCGGGCACCGCTCCGTCACACAGCTCACCGTTCCGGCCTGTGGGTGTAGCATGGGTGTAGTTATGGCGGGGGCATGGTGTAGAAGACTGGTGGCGGGGGGCCCATGGTGTAGAGGATTGGTGGTGGGGGGCCCATGGTGTAGAGGATTGGTGGTGGGGGGCCCATGGTGTAGAGGACTGGTTGTTGGAAATTTCCAACATAATACAACACTGTTGTATTATTATTAATTATTACTAAATCTACTAATCACTGTAGTAATTAAAATTAACCAACCGTAGAGTTCACATGTACTAATAATTGTATCTGTACAATAAGGCTCGAATTCTTACGTCACCAGACGCCAGTATTGCGTCAGATTCCACCATAATAAACACATCTATATCCAGTGTGTCAGAGAATTGAGTTTGATTCTCTAAAACCAACAGTGTTCTGTGTGATAATTAATTACCGATAACCTGACTCCCAAATAATGCCAAATAGAGCGTTTCTAGTTACAACTGTTATCTGGTAATAAATTTAATGTCACGCGTGAATGCCAGGGAGAGAATTACATTCATCTCCATTGCTCGTTTACCATCGTAAAACGAGCAAATAATAATATTTAACTCCTCTATATAATAAACCCGTCATTATCCAAGCATTTCAGTCGCAACTGCGAGAAATGATAATATTCGTAGTAAATAATTTGTGTATCAAATGCGGGACGCGGAGCGGGGGGCAGAGGAGACGCCATTACTCGAGAAGACGCCACCGAGTGAGAGTGGAGGAGGAAGTCGCCACTGTGAGGTGTGAAGAATTGTTGCAGAATATAGCAACTTAGCTGGTGTCAGTGTCACAGGATACATCGTGGTGAATTGTCAACGAGAATTAACTTGACGTTCAGCCTGGAACCTGTTAATTGGTTCCTTGTAGCCCAACGTGACCGGCCATAGAAGCGCGTCAACATCTAGGCTAGGCTTGACACCACGTGTTCGTTATTACGACGCCAGAACCTAGGACGCGAGCTTCGGCAAGCCTCAACTTACACAGTGGTGGTGGCTAAGTACCTTAGCTATTAGCTAAGTACCTTTATTCCCTTTCGATGCATCATTATGGATAGGTTATAGCCGGGTAGCTTGTCGTCACGCCGAGCGACTAAAACAAAACACAGGTTATTATCTGTTTCCACTCTCCATTTTAATTTCTTGAACATAGATATTTAGCAGCCTAATCTGTTGCTACTGAATATAACTTGATTTACAGCTTGTGTGTGAAGAATTCCCCGAGCTGTCATTTCCCGTGTTAATCATCTCCCAGTGTTCCATGATGAGTTCAGGAGATTCCGAGGATGATTCATGACCGATGTCTTGGAAAACGTCTTCAAGCTAAGACCCTTTCCGTATACCATTAATTACATTATCTGTAGTGTATTATTACTACGGATCACTGTTTTCTGGATTAACACGTGTTTATTATAATCATTAATTTCTCATGTTCATAATCTATGTTCTTATTGGTGACAAATTCAATGATTCTATAATTGGTCATAAGATTAGGTTATTGCATAATGAACTGGTGCACGAACCACACTAGTTCCTGGACATATATGAAGTTCTAGTAATACCCCCCCAATGTAGGTGTTTGAGGCTTTGATTCAGTTAAATTATATACAGCCCATTAATTATATAAGTGATTATATTCTCTAGTATTTATCCATAGTTACTGGTTCATCTAGGAATTTTCTAATGATCACATTTTATTAGTTTCCCTCTTTACTATAAAAGCGGGTGGTCCTTCGTAATTGATTTTCATTACATTAATATTTAAATAAATAGAGTCAAGCCCCAAATGTCCCACACTGGTGGTGGTGGGCCCATGGTGTAGAGGACTGGTGGTGGTGGTGGGCCCATGGTGTAGAGGACTGGTGGTGGTGGTGGGCCCATGGTGTAGAGGACTGGTGGTGGTGGTGGGCCCATGGTGTAGAGGACTGGTGGTGGTGGTGGGCCCATGGTGTAGAGGACTGGTGGTGGTGGTGGGCCCATGGTGTAGAGGACTGGTGGTGGTGGTGGGCCCATGGTGTAGAGGACTGGTGGTGGTGGTGGGCCCATGGTGTAGAGGACTGGTGGTGGTGGTGGGCCCATGGTGTAGAGGACTGGTGGTGGTGGTGGGCCCATGGTGTAGAGGACTGGTGGTGGTGGTGGGCCCATGGTGTAGAGGACTGGTGGTGGTGGTGGGCCCATGGTGTAGAGGACTGGTGGTGGTGGTGGGCCCATGGTGTAGAGGACTGGTGGTGGTGGTGGGCCCATGGTGTAGAGGACTGGTGGTGGTGGTGGGCCCATGGTGTAGAGGACTGGTGGTGGTGGTGGGCCCATGGTGTAGAGGACTGGTGGTGGTGGTGGGCCCATGGTGTAGAGGACTGGTGGTGGTGGTGGGCCCATGGTGTAGAGGACTGGTGGTGGTGGTGGGCCCATGGTGTAGAGGACTGGTGGTGGTGGTGGGCCCATGGTGTAGAGGACTGGTGGTGGTGGTGGGCCCATGGTGTAGAGGACTGGTGGTGGTGGTGGGCCCATGGTGTAGAGGACTGGTGGTGGTGGTGGGCCCATGGTGTAGAGGACTGGTGGTGGTGGTGGGCCCATGGTGTAGAGGACTGGTGGTGGTGGTGGGCCCATGGTGTAGAGGACTGGTGGTGGGCCCATGGTGTAGAGGACTGGTGGTGGGCCCATGGTGTAGAGGACTGGTGGTGGGCCCATGGTGTAGAGGACTGGTGGTGGGCCCATGGTGTAGAGGACTGGTGGTGGGGGGCCCATGGTGTAGAGGACTGGTGGTGGGGGGCCCATGGTGTAGAGGACTGGTGGTGGGGGGCCCATGGTGTAGAGGACTGGTGGTGGTGGTGGGCCCATGGTGTAGAGGACTGGTGGTGGTGGTGGGGCCATGGTGTAGAGGACTGGTGGTGGTGGTGGGCCCATGGTGTAGAGGACTGGTGGTGGTGGTGGGGCCATGGTGTAGAGGACTGGTGGTGGTGGTGGGCCCATGGTGTAGAGGACTGGTGGTGGGCCCATGGTGTAGAGGACTGGTGGTGGTGGTGGGCCCATGGTGTAGAGGACTGGTGGTGGTGGTGGGCCCATGGTGTAGAGGACTGGTGGCGGTGGTGGGCCCATGGTGTAGAGGACTGGTGGTGGTAGTGGGCCCATGGTGTAGAGGACTGGTGGTGGTGGTGGGCCCATGGTGTAGAGGACTGGTGGCGGGGGGAGAAAGGAGAAGTATTGATAGTTTATATATCTATAAATAATACAGTTTTGACGCCGTCAACAATTACTGAACAATATGCGTTGTGTCAAAATGCGACGTTCTATTACGAGAGGATGCCTAAGCTGCCTATGGATATGCGACATTCCTGTTGCTCAACCTGTCCTAATAGAGCGTCGCAATTTGACATAGTCTATCTACGGGCAAAAATCCTCTTACTAGAAAATGGCAGCGGCTCGCGAAATTGACATACTGTCCTGTTTTCTGTTTTGGGTCTTCTGGTAGGTCAGGAAAAGGGCACTGTAGTAGATAGTTTCTTAACGTTAGAAAACCTTAGGAGGATGGGGTGGTTATACAACCTCCAAGACCTCAAATATGGTTGATGTCCGCCCTACACTTAATCACAGTTGAGTGAAACCCCTTGCTGGTGCTGCTGTTTGAGTTCTCTATTGTGGACAAATATGATATACTTACGTAGTATAGAGATTGTCGGGGAGCGGGTATGAGATATGAAAACAATAATTATTAAGTGAATGCTACAGCTGCCCAGTTTGAACTGCAAATAAGTATAATATACTTATAGTTGTGTCACTATAATCTAAACCTTGTCGGCAGGACATCAATTCGACGCCATCAGTTCACCCAGCTGAGTTCACTCGTTCCCCAACCGCGGGACATGGTCCCCCTGGGGGCCTTTTGCAATATGTAGAGGGCCATAAGTGACCAGGTAATGATACCAGAGTGGCCCTGTTACGGACCCGAATCCAGCGTCCGAGCACAGAGCAGTGACGACCGCGCCATCTGTGGGTCAGCTCCCGAAACCCCCTCCAAATGGACGACGACACCTGGTGAGAACGAGGTGTACTGGCCACGAGGGCCAGTTTCCAGTCCTGTTCAGCTCACAACACAGCCGCTGCTGACCTCTGGTGAGGTGGTGCTCAGACGACAACGCCATCTATGGAGTGGATAGGTGGGCGTTTGGGTCTGAGCCTGTAAGTGAGGTGCTTTAGTGTCCCTGTTATTGATGACGTGTCTGCTTACAGAGTCGACCTGGGACTGCTGTAATGGAAGTTGAGTCAGTCTACCCAAGGCAGCCGTCTCGACACCAAGTGCTTTGCTGCAGCAGCTGTGAGTCGCCTCGCGGATGAACACTGTGGTGTTACCCTGCCAGTGAAGTGGCAGCTGGAGGATTGTCGTACCCGGGACTGACTGGTGGAGACGCTTAAAACCACTGGGGTATTGTGGACAGGAGAGTGATCTGTGGTATCACACGAGGCTCCTGACTAGGGCGCTACCCTAGTATCGCTCGTGGAGTGGCCTGACCAGCGTTGCTGATCCGGAACCTGCCAGCAGTCTGCTGGACTTGTGGTTGACGGCCTCCACGGCGGTGCCCCCAGTGGAACTGTGTTTTGGCTGGCCTGTGGCCGGGGTAGACTCAGCTTTTCGAAGGATTCGTCATGAGGCCACGAGAGCACCGAGAAGATCCAGGATCTTCAGAAGAAGACTACTTTGTTAATAATAGTGTTAATACCCCTCCCCCTGTGTAACCTTTTATATATTATTTATTGGTGGCGGTTATTATATTATATTAAGTTTTGACTTTATTTCCCTTCCCCTTTTAATTTACTTGCGTTGTGGATCACATCCCTTGAAAGCCACTACTGGCTTGGGGCCGGATACCCTTCCTCTAACGACATCAGAGTACGAACCCAGTTGCGACCCGAGAGGGCCGTAACAGGTCCGTACTGAATGTAGGCGCCAAGAATAATGACGTAGTGTGAAAAAGGTGTAATGACAGTAGAGAGACAGGGAACACTGAGCGAGGAGGAGGCTGGGGCGGCCATATTGGCATCCGTCCGCGTTGAGGCGAGCCATGCCGGCCAAGGCCTTCAACTTTAATAATACTAGCCTGAATTTATTTTATCCACCAATTAATCGTAAAATAAAGTGTATATTATATCTGAAATTAAACGGAACGTATTCAACTACTGACTAAATAGACTAATTGAAAATAAATACAATTTCAATACACTAAACCCCCTAGAGATTGTGGTACCAAACTGTACCAATCGAGTTGAGAATGGTCCAGGACGGACCGAAACGTCGTCGTCCCTTCACATTGTAGTGTGTGGTCTGGTCATCATACTTTAGCCTCGTTATTGTGACTCATCGCCTGCATATGGTACCAAACTATTTGATATTCTTGTACAGTCCACTGCCCACCAGAATTAATAACAAATTCACCACACAAGCAGTGTTATGATCAGAGGCTGTGGGCAGGGTCACGGCGGCCAGGGGTCACGGCGGCGAGGGTCACGGCGGCCAGGGGTCACTTCTCATTTGATCACAACCTTTATGAGACACAGTTTACTAACATTTATAATATCACTGCATCAAGAAATTAGAGAGACGTGAGGATTACTGTACAGAACCTTGCACGTGCAGGAGAGGCAGGGGGCGACCACCTTGGTGTCCCCCTGCAGGATGACGTCCCCGTTGTAGTCACAGTGGTGGCACACGGGACAACATTCTCCCTGAGGCCTGGCAGGGTGGAGACAGGGTGGCGGGGCGCACTCCAGGGTGTAGCACCGCTCCTCACCCTGAGGACACACACACATCTTACACTAATGTTAGGGTAAAGTTGGGTATATGTACCGGGCTGAGAGGGTACAGGGAGCAAGGGCTGGGAGGGCACCCCTGGGGAGCGGGAATGATACAAGGAGCCAAAGTTAAGGAGAGTAGAAGGAGTCTACTAACTTTCCACCCCCTCCCCCCATCCATGCTTAGTTCATTTCTAGTTACACTATATTTTTGCTCTTAAATATTATAAATGCTTGTGTGGTGGTGCTCACCTGGTGGCTGTGACAGTGGGTGGTGGTGGTGCTCACCTGGTGGCTGTGACAGTGTGTGGTGGTGGTGCTCACCTGGTGGCTGTGACAGTGTGTGGTGGTGGTGCTCACCTGGTGGCTGTGACAGTGTGTGGTGGTGGTGCTCACCTGGTGGCTGTGACAGTGTGTGGTGGTGGTGCTCACCTGGTGGCTGTGACAGTGTGTGGTGGTGGTGCTCACCTGGTGGCTGTGACAGTGGGTGGTGGTGCTCACCTGGTGGCTGTGACAGTGGGTGGTGGTGCTCACCTGGTGGCTGTGACAGTGGGTGGTGGTGCTCACCTGGTGGCTGTGACAGTGGGTGGTGGTGCTCACCTGGTGGCTGTGACAGTGGGTGGTGGTGCTCACCTGGTGGCTGTGACAGTGGGTGGTGGTGGTGCTCACCTGGTGGCTGTGACAGTGTGTGGTGGTGGTGCTCACCTGGTGGCTGTGACAGTGGGTGGTGGTGGTGCTCACCTGGTGACTGTGACAGTGGGTGGTGGTGGTGCTCACCTGGTGGCTGTGACAGTGTGTGGTGGTGGTGCTCACCTGGTGGCTGTGACAGTGTGTGGTGGTGGTGCTCACCTGGTGGCTGTGACAGTGGGTGGTGGTGGTGCTCACCTGGTGACTGTGACAGTGGGTAGTGGTGGTGCTCACCTGGTGACTGTGACAGTGGGTGGTGGTGCTCACCTGGTGGCTGTGACAGTGTGTGGTGGTGCTCACCTGGTGGCTGTGACAGTGGGTGGTGGTGGTGCTCACCTGGTGACTGTGACAGTGGGTGGTGGTGGTGCTCACCTGGTGGCTGTGACAGTGGGTGGTGGTGGTGCTCACCTGGTGGCTGTGACAGTGGGTGATGGTGGTGCTCACCTGGTGGCTGTGACAGTGGGTGGTGGTGGTGCTCACCTGGTGGCTGTGACAGTGAGTGGTGGTGCTCACCTGGTGGCTGTGACAGTGGGTGGTGGTGGTGCTCACCTGGTGGCTGTGACAGTGGGTGGTGGTGGTGCTCACCTGGTGGCTGTGACAGTGGGTGGTGGTGGTGCTCACCTGGTGGCTGTGACAATGGGTGGTGGTGGTGCTCACCTGGTGGCTGTGACAGTGGGTGGTGGTGGTGCTCACCTGGTGGCTGTGACAGTGAGTGGTGGTGCTCACCTGGTGGCTGTGACAGTTGGTGGTGGTGCTCACCTGTTGGCTGTGACAGTGTGTGGTGGTGGTGCTCACCTGGTGGCTGTGACAGTGGGTGGTGGTGGTGCTCACCTGGTGGCTGTGACAGTGGGTGGTGGTGGTGCTCACCTGGTGGCTGTGACAGTGGGTGGTGGTGGTGCTCACCTGGTGGCTGTGACAGTGGGTGGTGGTGGTGCTCACCTGGTGGCTGTGACAGTTGGTGGTGGTGCTCACCTGGTGGCTGTGACAGTGGGTGGTGGTGCTCACCTGGTGGCTGTGACAGTGGGTGGTGGTGGTGCTCACCTGGTGGCTGTGACAGTGGGTGGTGGTGGTGCTCACCTGGTGGCTGTGACAGTGGGTGGTGGTGGTGCTCACCTGGTGGCTGTGACAGTGGGTGGTGGTGGTGCTCACCTGGTGGCTGTGACAGTGGGTGGTGGTGGTGCTCACCTGGTGGCTGTGACAGTGGGTGGTGGTGCTCACCTGGTGGCAGCGACAGTGGGTGCAGGGGTCGGCTCGCCAGGTGTCGTCCATGGTACCGTTGACACAGCTGCTGCAGGTAGGACAACACTCTCCTGACGGAGGGAAGGCGGAAGAAAAGGAAAAAATGCTCTATTATTAATTTCTATTTTTTGCTGGTAATCAATCACAGTGTGTTGATCATTGCCCTTTCGCGGCAATGATCATATAATATTGGTTTAGAATTTCATTCAACCAGGAACTAAGTTATTATCAAAGAAGGCACCAAGCCGGGAAGGCTATTTAGCACTCAACCGGGAACTAGGAGCCTCGACTACCCCCCGACCCCTTGTACAGGAGCCTCGACTACCCCCCGACCCCTTGTACAGGAGCCTCGACTACCCCCCGACCCCTTGTACAGGAGCCTCAACTACCCCCCGACCCCTTGTACAGGAGCCTCGACTACCCCCCAACCCCTTGTACAGGAGACTCGACTACCCCCCGACCCCTTGTACAGGAGCCTCGACTACCCCCCGACCCCTTGTACAGGAGACTCGACTACCCCCCGACCCCTTGTACAGGAGACTCGACTACCCCCCGACCCCTTGTACAGGAGACTGGAGACTCCTAACGTTATTATCTTTGTACACATTCATAGCATGTCGTCTAGTGTTGGAAATTTCCAACACTTAATTACTAATCATTAGTACAACAATGTATTTCTTGTACTAGGCGTCATAATTAACTAACACTACAAATCAGTAGTTTAGTGATACTGAATTCATTTCATTAAAACGTAGAATGTCAAATTAGAATAGACCTAACGTAGAATAGACGTAGAATAGACCTAACCTTATAGAATAACCACACAAAATGTGTGGAGGAATTTGGCTCTACAGTTTACAGTACATTGCAGTTCATTTATTATACATTAATAGATTTATTATATTCATTAGAATTTAATTGCATTTAATCTAAGAGATCCAAAGGTCACTGGTTCTCTAAATTTCTCTCTCTTTTTAAGAGAGTTCCTTCGAGCATATTAGAATTATATATTTTATTATCATTAATCTAGAGCCAGATTTCCAAACATCTAGCAACAGAGCTTCACCCGTGTGTCATCAGTGACCACGACACACCCAAAGACATCTGTCAGTGACCACGACACACCCAAAGACATCTGTCAGTGACCACGACACACCCAAAGACATCTGTCAGTGACCACGACACACCCAAAGACATCTGTCAGTGACCACGACACACCCAAAGACATCTGTCAGTGACCACGACACACCCAAAGACATCTGTCAGTGACCACGACACACCCAAAGACATCTGTCAGTGACCACGACACACCCAAAGACATCTCCATCAGTGACCACGACACACCCAAAGACATCTCCATCAGTGACCAACGACACACCCAAAGACATCTGTCAGTGACCAACGACACACCCAAAGACATCTGTCAGTGACCACGACACACCCAAAGACATCTGTCAGTGACCACGACACATCCAAAGACATCTGTCAGTGACCACGACACATCCAAAGACATCTGTCAGTGACCACGACACACCCAAAGACATCTGTCAGTGACCACGACACACCCAAAGACATCTGTCAGTGACCACGACACACCCAAAGACATCTGTCAGTGACCAACGACACACCCAAAGACATCTGTCAGTGACCACGACACACCCAAAGACATCTGTCAGTGACCAACGACACACCCAAAGACATCTGTCAGTGACCAACGACACACCCAAAGACATCTCCGTCAGAAAGCAACGGCACTTCGTATTTCAGAATGCTGTTACACTCCCAAAATTAGCTACGCATGTTCAGCTACGATGGTTTTTGGTCTCTGGAATGTAACATCCATACGAGAGATGACATGCCACTGGAACTCACCTGGGCGATGGAGGGCGTCGGAGCAGGTGAGGATGGGACAAATTATAGGGACGCAGGCGATGGAGCCAAGATCACAGTAGCATCTCTGGCATGGGTCCTCCGTTAGCACCACCACCTCTCCTTCAGGCACCACTCGCTCCTCGTACAAGCACCCTGAGGCGAGGAGATGCACGGTGGGTTGAGGGTGAACGACGACCATCATAATCCATGGGCTACTTTATCGTATATTTAAGACATGTGTCATAGATCGGGGTGATTCACGCGAAATATTTATGAACATAAGGCTTTAAGGACAAATAAGTATATAATTATCAAAAGAAGGCACCAAACTGGGAAGGCTATGTAGCACCATCAAATGTGCGGAATAATCAGAGGGCGCTAAATATCACCAAGGATGCCAATACGAGAACAGAAACGCTTGAGGCGAAGATATCAAAAGTATCCGAGTCACCAAGAATTCTATCGAGGGACAAGTGACCGCGAGAGACAGTCGGAAAGCAAGACACACGCTCGTCCTGGACGTCAGGACATTCAACAAGGATATGCACGACCGTAAGAGGGACAATGGAATTTGGACAATAAGGAGCAGGGCGGCGCTCCATTTGTTGGATATTTCCAACACCGAATACAACATTGTTGTATTCTCATTACTTATTACTAACCATACTAATTATTGTAGTAAGTAAAATTAACAACACGTAGAATTCTCATGTACTAATAATTTCATCTGTGCAGTAGGCTAGAATTCTCACGTCACCTGACGCCAGTATTGCGTCAGATTTCCTTACAGTAAACACATTATATCCAATGTATGTGAGAATTAAATTCGATTCTCCATAATTAAAGCATTCTGTATGATAACTAATTGCAGACGAATTGATCTCTAACTAAAAGCCGAATAGAGCGTTAGAATCATAGCGTCTATCTCGTGATATAGTTAACGTCATCAATGAATGCCATGGGGAGACATTAATTCCTCTCCCTTATATATTTACTAT
The DNA here is from genome assembly GCF_040958095.1 of Procambarus clarkii. Taxonomy (NCBI): domain Eukaryota; kingdom Metazoa; phylum Arthropoda; class Malacostraca; order Decapoda; family Cambaridae; genus Procambarus; species Procambarus clarkii. The sequence continues at coordinate 17,683,773 of NC_091217.1, read as the reverse complement.
TCTTAAATTGATAAATAACAATATTTTGTTCCTCTAAATAATAAACCCGTCCAGTCTTTAACGTTTCAAGCGCAAATGCGAGAAATATTAATGTTCGAGACAATAATTTGTTTTATGAACGCGGGCTCGGCGTGGGTAGAGGGACGCCATCTCAGTACACGTGTAGAGCCGAAGAGAGGCAGACCTGCGCTTACCGTACTCATAAGAAGACGCCATTGCCCAGCAAATAGGGCAGGTGTTATCCATCCTCAGATGAAAGTCGCCACTGTGAGGCGTGAATAACCTTGCAGATAGTATCTTCAGCTAGTGCTGGTGTCCAATAAGGAGCCCTTTGACTTGGTTCCTGACGACACGTGACCAGCCAGCGGGACGCATCACTATTCAGGATAGGCCTAGCCGGAGCCTGAGATGCGAAACACGGCAATCTTAATACTTATACAGTGCCCACAGCTAAGTATATTCTTTTATGTGATGCATCAGGTAGAAGTTTTAATAATAGCAGGGTGATTGTCCGTTACGACGCACGATAACACCTAATAACAGGTGATTAAAATTTGTCACCTATAACTCTTAATATTCTTGAATATAGATTTAATAGTCCAATCGGTTGCTACTGAAAATTATTTGTCTTGCAGCACGAGAGAAGAATTCTCCATGCTGCCTTCCCACATGTTAACCCGTTCCACTCGTCAGTCGACCGAGTCTGGAGAATAAGAGGACTTCCATGGCTTTCTAAAGGAATCTTCATTAAGCTAAGATTTATTTCCTTTTATAATTCTATTGCAATTTATCTTGTGCAGAATTCTTTGGGATAATATGTGGTTTACTGTAACTCATTACTATGCACATAATCTATGTTCCTCTTTTTGGTAATGAAATCAGTTATAATATTATTTTATAGGATTAGATTATTATTAATTGAATTAGTGAACGAACCACACTAATTCCTGGACGTACTTACCTCCAGTAATAACCCCCCAATGTAGGTGTTTGAGGTTTTGTTTCATTTATTAATACAGCCCATTAATTATTATTATGATCATACTTTCTAGTTTTATCCATAGTTACTGGTTTCATCTAGGAATTATCTAATGATCAGAAATTCTCAGTTTCCCTCTTTACTTTAAAAGCGGGTGGTCCTTCGTAATTTAATTTACTACATTAATATTTAAATAATCAGATTCAAGCCCCAAATATCCCACACCATTAAGTGACCATGAGTTTAGCATGTATAACCAATATACAACCTAGCCAGAGCTAATTCCCCCTGCCAGTTACAATGGTAGGAAGAAGGCCAAGGGGCAAACTACTCTTAAGAGTACGCAGTTTGTTACCAACAACAGAAGACCATCAACCTGCCAACAGGCAAGGATGGAGGAATGAATAACTGGGTAAAAGTCGGAATAAGGAATACTTTTATGGGAGATGGGACAAGAGTGGATAGCTTCCTTAGCAGCAGCATCCGAACGCTCATTGAAAGAGACAGCAATATGGCTGGAAACCCAGCAAAACTCTGCTAACTTAAATTTACTGGAGCTAAGAAACAGTCAATGTGGACTCTAAACGACCACCGGATGGACTGGATTAAAGGACTCTAGTGCCATGAGAGCACTGCAAGAGTCAACTACAACCAGAAAGGAGAATTGACAATGAAAAAGCAGGAAGAACGAAGAGCATAAAGAATAGCATAAAGTTCGGCCGTGAAGACGCTAGTCTCCGGAGGTAGGCGACACACGTAAGAGTGATCAGGAAAAACAACATTGTAACTTACACCGGCTGCAGACTTAGACCCATCGTGAAGATGGAAATGGAGTGGTAGTGTGAAGAAAAAGTGTTCAAGGAAAAGTGTTCAAGAAAAAGTGTTCAAGGAAAAGGCATTTCAGAACCAAAGGTAGGGTAAAAGCTTTAGTAATGTGGGTCAGGGATGTACAATATTTTGGTAGGGGGATCCTCCACGGGGGCAAAGATGGAACAATACGACGAAAAATATTGGTAATACGAACCGATAATCCTGCAAGCGAGACAACTGAACAGAAAAAGGTTAGTGGTGGGGGGGGGGGGCCAAGACCAACGGTGTTGACCTAGCGCACGCCGCTGTGAGACGTCCCGTGCAAGGGAAGCACTCGGGGGCAGAGCAACAGGAATGTTTACCGTGGTTGCAGGTGGGACAGCAGGCGTGTTGAGGCGTGACCGGGTGGGTGCAGGAGGGGAGGGAGCAGGTGATGCCGCTACACAGCACCTGACCGCCCTTACACCTGCATACTTCACACGCCCCCACCGCCCACGACGACCCCTCGCCGTGGGGCACCCCAGCATCGTCCACGCACTCTGTAAAACAACATCACCACCAGAGGAGCAGAAAACTACATTTACAAAGCCCTGCAAATTAAACTTTTGGATGTGAAAGTTCTGCAAAATGCATAACAAAGCAAGTTCATCTGTCCCAGGAGAAACTGTCAGATTGTAATTTCTTTAAAAAAAAAAACGCATTTTTCACTGTTTTCCACAATTAATCCCTTTTCCAAATTCGTATTAAACTTTTAGTTATCCGTCCAGTTTTAAGGTACAAATCGCTTCCAAAGCTTCAATATAGAAAACGACTGAAGAGGGGAACTAAGAAATATATCTATGCTGTACTGCTGAATTACAACTTTTCATTTTTTAAGTGTAAAATTCACTTTCATAATGTTCTCATTTAAGTACTAATTACGTCAAAAATACATTAAGAACAGAAATAATTTACTAGAAGCAAAGCGACAATTAAATGATGCAAAAAATGTTCATATCTCATTTAGGAATGATCACTGCAAGTCACAATTGAATATCGTAACTACTAATTATTGAAGTAAACATAAGCAACCAAATCAAATCTGAATTAATGTAACAATTTATAACTACGATGAAATACAATTTTTTTCCTGAAGATGAGACCAGTTGTGGAATACAAGAGAACTGACGATAACAATTTAGTAGTGAAAAACCAACAGTTTTGTTAATTGACATTCACTTTACACTTTTGAAGAGTCAAAATACACACAGACTTATATCGACTTATTTGTCGATATTTACAGCCAGAGTTTACTTTATTGCTAAACTATGTTGAGGTTTAGCAGGATTGGGTAGTAGGCGAGCAAGTCCTTGATGAACATTGTGTCGTTGATAAACCTCAAACTCAATACTTAACAACCAATTTAACGTGCAAGAGTTACCTTGACATGTAAGCTGGTGCCCCGTTAGCCCGTCGAGGAAGGTAGGGGTGCACACCCCCTCACAGCCTCGAGCCCGACACACCACGTTGCTGCGCCCCCCACACTCCACCCGCCCCCCGCGCCCCCCTGACCACGACGTCGACGGCTGCCAGGAGAAGGATGGCAGTAAGGGAGTAGTAGTGTTCTGGACGAGGCCACCAGAGGAAGATGCGCTGGAGGACGAGTACCGACGACAGACTTCCTCCTCATCACAGTGTACAACATGAGCCGCGAGGGGACATCCGCTGTACACTCTCAAGTTGAGGCACAACCTGCATGTGTACAACTCTTTGTTAACTCTCAACTGATGCAAGCTGACAAGTATAAAATACACCTAACGAAAACTCTCCACATAAGCGAACATAAAAATCACACAAACTACTGCATTTCAATTATAAATAACGTGGAACTATGTACTAGACTTAATCCTGCGGTCTGTGGTGCTGCTTAGTTGAGAACCATTACCTCTCCACCGGGGGTGAGGGAAGGTAGGGTCCCCCGGAGCTGGCGACACTGTGGGTGCCGTGGGCGTGAGGAAGGGTGAGTGTGGGGCGCAGGGCACGGGCGGCAGCCTCCAGTTGTCTCAGTTCACTGATGTCTTTCTGCGGGAAGTTGCTTTCATTACACGAAATTAAATTCACAAAAATCGATGTCTCCTAATAAATATATTAAACCAATAAATATATTGTAGTAATTGTGAAGTACCTGAGAGAAGTGGTTGTGGTGAAGCCACCAGTCTGGCACCCTCGTCACCTCATTACACGTCCTCTCAATATTCATCAATTTCGACACGTCATTTATTTCATCAAGTTCCTCCTCCAGTCGAGCCTTCGTCAGCATGTAGAATGGTCCTTGGTTGTAGTAGTTGCACTTGAGTCTGTCATAACCCTGGATGTCAAACCCGAAAACGTCAAAGCCACTACGGTCGAGGCCGAGAATATTAAATCCTTCTTTTGTGTAGCCGTAAGTGTCAAACTGACGTGGTGTCGCCGTACTGTTTATCGTCGAGCGGCAGTAAGGTGGGCCAAGGGATGTGCATCCGTCTGTTTTAAAACCATAGCGATCGAAGCCTTCTCTGTCTAACCCAGCGAGGTCGTAGCCATCCCTGTTGAAGGTGTCCTTACCGTAGCCCCACCTGTCATAGCCCAGCGAGTCGTAGCCTTCAGCTGTGTAGCCGCCCACATCGTAACCATCATCGTCGACAACTTCTGCATCCTCATTCCTTGTCCAGCTTTCACTTAAATTGTTATCGCTCTCGAACTCTCTCGTCTCAACAGGCTTCTCTGCATCTTCTTTCAAACATGGAGCACCTTTTGATGGTAAGACGTAGGAGACACCGTACTGAAGCACAGCATCGAGGGCGTCACGTGAGGTGACACCGAAGGGCATCATGGGAGCAGGTTTCATCTCTTGCGGAAATACTTCGTCCCTTCGGCCATGTTTTCTAAGCCAGCTGTCAAATATTTTATCCAGAAATGATATGTGAGAGAGGAAAACAGGGTCATAGAGTCTCTCAGGAGTAAGTGTGTGACCCCCTACGAAGGTCTGAAACAGTCCTGACATTGCCTCCAAGTGCATCCTGAAGTGTGTGTAGTTGTCCGTGCTCACGAGATGCGCGATACCAACGGCGTCAGGGAGCCATACAGAGTCGTTGAAGTGTCGCATGAGACACGGGGCCCAATCGTGAAAGCGGGATGACCTGAAGGGGTGGTGGCGGACGCAGAAGTCGTCTTGGCCACCGTCACCTCCAAAGTAGTTCGCCTGCCACGCCGCTGCTCTGCTCATATCACCAACGTCGAGAGTCCAATCAAAGTAAGGTATAGACACATCACACTCGCCATTCTCTTGAAGAAGCATCTCAACGTTCCACAGAAGGTAACGGTGCCAGGGGAGGAACCGATCAGTTCCCGCGAAGTTAGGTAAATGCTGACTGTACATCAGGGTAAGGTTGTGCCAGCTGAACTCCCCGTCACCCGCTCTCACTAGTCTCCTAATGGAAGCCTGATAACGGTTAATTTCCTTAAGTGTGAGGTCTCTGAATTCCTTTCTGACGTACCTGGCACCTCCCTGGCGTTGACAACGAAAGATGCCTCGCTCCAGGCACTGACACTCTTGGCATCCATTCTTCATTACCTCACTCACGTTATAAGTTTTTCCTGAGGATGACACAACATGGTGTCTTGAAAACTATTTAAGTACTGCATCTATTAATGACAAACATGGTTTTAAAGTAGGACGATAGGCTTCGAGCCCAAGTGCTTAAGTAATAATAATAATAATAATAATAATAATAATAATAATAATAATAAAAGAAGAAAACGTTGAAAATGAAAGACGAATTTAAAAATAAAGTTATGCAATTATTTGACTCTACATATCAACTATTAAATAAATCAAGGCCTTCTTTCTGCCTTAAAGAGAGCCAGGCTTTCCATAGTGACGGTGGCACCCAGGTACCTGGGAGGCGGCAGCCGTAGGGGGCTCCAGGGTCTTGGGCGGGAGCTGCCGCCACCGGGATGAAGGAGATGGCCACGAAGTCGTCCTCGCCTCCGCCGCCACAGTTACCTCGCCACGCGTGTCTGCAGTGACAGTGGCAGTCGCCTTCCCTTCTGCTGGAGAGGAAAGCCAGTAAAGTTACTGCAGGATCGTGAACATCACGTGTAGGGCAACCCTGGCCACGCTCTCTTGCCACGAACGGGAACGAACACACGAACACACACAAACACACGAACACACACACACACACACACACACACACACACACACACACACACACACACACACACACACACACACACACACACACACACACACCTTGCAAGATGAAGTTCCCGTCCACTGGGTCAGGTAAAGCACCCGCCCACTGGAACAAGTACAGGTGCAACACTCACCTGGTGGAACAAGTACAGGTGCAACACTCACCTGGTGGAACAAGTACAGGTGCAACACTCACCTGGTGGAACAAGTACAGGTGCAACACTCACCTGGTGGAACAAGTACAGGTGCAACACTCACCTGGTGGAACAAGTACAGGTGCAACACTCACCTGGTGGAACAAGTACAGGTGCAACACTCACCTGGTGGAACAAGTACAGGTGCAACACTCACCTGGTGGAACAAGTACAGGTGCAACACTCACCTGGTGGAACAAGTACAGGTGCAACACTCACCTGGTGGAACAAGTACAGGTGCAACACTCACCTGGTGGAACAAGTACAGGTGCAACACTCACCTGGTGGAACAAGTACAGGTGCAACACTCACCTGGTGGAACAAGTACAGTTTTGACGTTCCATCACAGAGCTGAGCACATCTGAAGACATAATTATTGGCGATATTTAGTTATGGAGAACACCTCTGGTTCTGATGTTGTGCATCGTTTGATGGCTGTTTGTAGTGTTCTGTGGTCCTTCTGTGGCCCTTTGAGGAATGTGTTCTTGTGTGTTACAGGGAAGAACGTTGTTCGTTCATGCTGAGTGTTGGTTTGGTCGTGTGTGTAAAGGATCAGCAATCGTCACCAAAAAATTCCCAAGAATGTGTTCACAATTGAAGAACATAATAGTCTGGTAGCACAGCAGCAGACATGTTAAGCAATAATATGCGTGTTCCGTTTAAATCCATCCATGTGTGTATTATATTATTTATTTTGTAATTGACAGTATCAATATATTCAAAGGTATTGTGTTTGGTAAAATTGTCTAAATCTACATTGCCAAACTCTCTACAAAGTCTGATAGGTTAAATAAAAATATAAAATTACGTGTAAGCAAGGCAGATAAATCAAATGCTATTGTAATTTTGAGAAAAATGACTAGAAAATATGAACGCGTAATTATGTGACTGATACATATATAAAATTGTCAAAGAATCCATTGGATGCTGTTAATAGTAGCTTCATTTCAACTACCACAGGATGCACTGGTTTAAAGGACTCCAGGACCATGAGAGCACAACCACAATGACAAAGGAGCTTTGATGATGAGCATATAACATCGTACACAGTTCAGTCGGGAAGATGCTAGCCTCCAGAGGTAGGCGGGGCACGCAGGTTTGGTCCAAAAAGACAGAGTATCCAACACCGTCGGCAGACTCAGACCCATTTGTGAAGAGGGCAACAGAATGTGAGTGGGTTGAAAAATGTTTCAGGAAAAGGCGTTCATAACAATAGGAGGGGGTAGAAGTCTCGAGCATGTGGGTGAAATTCTAGCAAAACTTCGCAAGTGGGACCCTCTTTGGGGGCTAGGATGGAACGACACATGGAGGGAGACTTAACACAGACCTAAAGATAGGCTTGTAGGTGAGACATCCTAAGATAAAAATGAAGGGGGTGAAAGGGAACAGAGCCTAACAGAAGGGAGAACAGGGCCTGCCAGATGGGGCAACAGCCAAAGCTCAGCAAAAACGAGAATGAGGATGTTGCAAAGACCTTACGAGGTAGCGAAAGCAGTAACGATCCCGACAACCTTGTACGCGACAAGTCACCGGTTTCAGCATTCAAATTCTTGGAGGACGAATGAGTCGCATCAGAGCTGAGCCGCAACCCAGCATGGTGAGGAACATCAAGACGACGAAGGAGCGGCAGAAGAATAGGTAGAGCAGCCTTAATCCAGTTCAGCAGGCACGAGAGTGCCAATATAAGAGTGTGCGTATGTCAGCTCTCCAGGAATTACAAAACAAGACTAAGTAACGTATGAGCCTTTGAGCATTCTACTTCGGAGGTAGGAGATACGGGGTTAAGCAAGCCACACGAGGGTCAAAGATTAACCCCAAAATCTTACCAAAATCTCTTATACAGAAAGGGACTATCATAGAGCGACAAAGGGAGACAAAGGACGTCCTTCTTCAGAGTAAAAATTCATAGCACAAGTCTTAGATGCAGGGAACTTTAAGCCATGAATCATAACCCAGGACGACATTGAATTAATGGAGAAACTTGTTTCAATGCCTAAGTATTTAAATGAATGTGAAGGAAAGATCCAATATATTAATGTATTAAACTAATTTCAGATGTTTTTAATACATTTAAACATATTGTTTTTTTCCTTCACCGTCACTGAATAGCAACTTGGAGCCGGCGTTGGAGGAAATCTGAGAGCATTTGAGAAATTTCACGTCAGCAGAGAGATTGTCAACATAAAGGGTCAAGAAAAGACCAGAGGGAAGGGAGGAAGTACATTAGGGGCAATGAGGAAACGAATTGTGCTGAGTACAATACCTTAGGAAACACCTTCGAATTGGAGGAGTAGTAGTTTCCCCATTACACTCTCCAGCAGCCCCCGAGCCTCCAAGACGGCTACATATATGATCTATGGTGAAAATTGATGGTTGTTACAGAAAAACGTAAGAAATCATACCTTTGGAACGGCGGTCTTGTGGCTTGCTGACGTGGGGAGCATCTTGGGGAGAGGCAGTGGGGATGGTGACGTGGGGAGCATCTTGGGGAGAGGCAGTGGGGATGGTGACGTGGGGAGCATCTTGGGGAGAGGCAGTGAAGAGGCTGACGTGGGGAGCATCTTGGGGAGAGGCAGTGGAGATGCTGACGTGGGGAGCATCTTGGGGAGAGGCAGTGGAGATGCTGACGTGGGGAGCATCTTGGGGAGAGGCAGTGGGGATGCTGACGTGGGGAGCATCTTGGGGAGAGGCAGTGGGGATGCTGACGTGGGGAGCATCTTGGGGAGAGGCAGTGGGGATGCTGACGTTGTCAGACCTGCTCCCCACACGGGCCCCCGTCTCTACACCCTGGGATCTGTGCGACCAACAAGCTCTTGTTATCACGCAATCTTCAATGAATGTACAAGACAAAGCTTTTGAAAGGCAGAATAAGCCACAGTAATTCGGTGAAGATTATAACACACAAGCTTCGATTATTAGACGTGTAGCCACCGATGGTGTGGTGGTTAACGAGACCCATATGTGGGGGCGCTGAGGTACTTCCAGTTTGTAACTCATTAGTTGCACGTCAAAGCGTTCACTGTTGTTGATATTATTGCTAGAGTATGTGTGCACCGAGCTGTGTACCTGCCACAGTGTGCACCGAGCTGTGTACCTGCCACAGTGTGTGTGCACCGAGCTGTGTACCTGCCACAGTGTGTGTGCACCGAGCTGTGTACCTGCCACAGTGTGTGTGCACCGAGCTGTGTACCTGCCACAGTGTGTGTGCACCGAGCTGTGTACCTGCCACAGTGTGTGTGCACCGAGCTGTGTACCTGCCACAGTGTGTGTGCACCGAGCTGTGTACCTGCCACAGTGTGTGCGCACCAAGCTGTGTACCTGCCACAGTGTGTGTGCACCAAGCTGTGTACCTGCCAACCTATGGTAACCGGATATAGAGGCACTGCACTCACTGTACAATAGTTTGTGGCCTCTCTAAACCTTGGGGCAGTCACCATCATCAAATGTTTACACAGGTAAGCTTAACTCTTGCCTTCACTGTAAGATAATTGTGATCACCTAACTCGGCTGTCACTAACTTTCTCCTTTCACAGAATAAATAAAAAAACCTAAACATAGACTACCGTTCACAATATCGGCAATATACTGAAAATGAAATGTTAGAAGTGAATTTCTTGAAGTGAATTTAAGATGTCTTTGCACACCTTACCCAGCATACGAGCTCATCAAGACCAGTGGCAGTATCTCTGCACTATATACACACCTACGAGTGCGTCTACCTTGTGAACATCTGTGACACCTGCAGTACTCGCCTGTCGACGAAGTGGGCAGAAGATAGGTAGCAACAGGTGCCTCTGGTGCAGGCGTCGAGGCAGGCACTGTAGGAGGCGTGATTGTTAGAGTTGCCGCCGCACCCAGAGTACCTGAAGGAGAAGCAGGTCTCCTCCTCAGGGCTGTAAAACCACCGCTGGGACGCTCTTGGGTTCACCTCAGGGGGACATCGTCCTGAAATTTGAAAACCATGATGGCGGGAGAGACTAAACCAGTTTTCCATAACGTGTCAACATTAAACCACTAAAGTAAACCTTGTTCAGATTAATAAATCAGTCAAGTATATAGAAAAGAATGTAATTAGTACAAGGCATTCATTGACTTAAGATTGCATATGATAAGGTGAAGAGTGTAATGATCATGTATGGTGAAGATGGTTATCTTATTGCAAGCAACACAGCTGTTATGCAGGTAACAAAGGATGGTGCAAGTATTGCTGTACCGAAGAGGGTGCAAGCGTTGTTTTGTATTAGCGTAGCAAAGATGGTGCAGCGAGGATGGTGCAAACGCTATATAATGTTTGTGTAAACATTATATATTGAAAAGTGTTCATTAAGAAAAGTGAAGCAAACAATTTAATGCACGAAATTACCCGAATTTGGCAATAAACTGCATTAATGCACTGATGACCAGATTAAACAGAACAAAACCATAGCTTGCTTACCCAAGACTGGAGGAAGGAAACAGTTGGGTGGGGTGGGCGTGGTGCAGTGCCGCCCACTGTGGGTGGGGGGACACACACACCGGTACGAGGCTGGGCGTCGAGCCTGGGACGCGACGCACACACCACCGTTCCGGCACGGTGAGCCCTCACACGGATCTGCAGTGAAGTCACAGTCGTCACTACTACTGAGGGCCCCACACTCGCCACTACTACAGAGGGCCCCACACTCGTCACTACTACAGAGGGCCCCACACTCGCCACTACTACAGAGGGCCCCACACTCGTCACTACTACAGAGGGCCCCACACTCGTCACTACTACTGAGGGCCACACACTCGCCACTACTACTGAGGGCCCCACACTCGTCACTACTACTGAGGGCCCCACACTCGCCACTACTACAGAGGGCCCCACACTCGTCACTACTACAGAGGGCCCCACACTCGCCACTACTACAGAGGGCCCCACACTCGCCACTACTACAGAGGGCCCCACACTCGCCACTACTACTGAGGGCCCACACTCGTCACTACTACTGAGGGCCCCACACTCGTCACTACTACTGAGGGCCCCACACTCGTCACTACTACTGAGGGCCCCACACTCGTCACTACTACAGAGGGCCCCACACTCGTCACTACTACAGAGGGCCCCACACTCGTCACTACTACAGAGGGCCCCACACTCGTCACTACTACAGAGGGCCCCACAGTCGCCACTACTACTGAGGGCCCCACAGTCGCCACTACTACTGAGGGCCCCACACTCGTCACTACTACTGAGGGCCCCACACTCGCCACTACTACTGAGGGCCCCACAGTCGCCACTACTACTGAGGGCCCCACAGTCGCCACTACTACAGAGGGCCCCACACTCGCCACTACTACTGAGGGCCCCACAGTCGCCACTACTACAGAGGGCCCCACACTCGCCACTACTACAGAGGGCCCCACACTCGTCACTACTACTGAGGGCCCCACACTCGCCACTACTACTGAGGGCCCCACACTCGCCACTACTACTGAGGGCCCCACAGTCGCCACTACTACTGAGGGCCCCACAGTCGCCACTACTACAGAGGGCCCCACAGTCGCCACTACTACAGAGGGCCCCACACTCGCCACTACTACAGAGGGCCCCACACTCGTCACTACTACTGAGGGCTCCACACTCGCCACTACTACTGAGGGCCCCACACTCGCCACTACTACTGAGGGCCCCACAGTCGCCACTACTACTGAGGGCCCCACACTCGTCACTACTACAGAGGGCCCCACACTCGTCACTACTACAGAGGGCCCCACACTCGTCACTACTACTGAGGGCCCCACACTCGTCACTACTACTGAGGGCCCCACACTCGCCACTACTACAGAGGGCCCCACACTCGCCACTACTACAGAGGGCCCCACACTCGCCACTACTACTGAGGGCCCCACACTCGTCACTACTACAGAGGGCCCCACACTCGCCACTACTACAGAGGGCCCCACACTCGTCACTACTACTGAGGGCCCCACACTCGCCACTACTACAGAGGGCCCCACACTCGTCACTACTACAGAGGGCCCCACACTCGCCACTACTACTGAGGGCCCCACACTCGCCACTACTACTGAGGGCCCCACACTCGTCACTACTACTGAGGGCCCCACACTCGCCACTACTACAGAGGGCCCCACACTCGTCACTACTACTGAGGGCCCCACACTCGTCACTACTACAGAGGGCCCCACACTCGCCACTACTACAGAGGGCCCCACACTCGTCACTACTACAGAGGGCCCCACACTCGCCACTACTACTGAGGGCCCCACACTCGCCACTACTACAGAGGGCCCCACACTCGCCACTACTACAGAGGGCCCCACACTCGTCACTACTACAGAGGGCCCCACACTCGTCACTACTACAGAGGGCCCCACACTCGCCACTACTACAGAGGGCCCCACACTCGCCACTACTACAGAGGGCCCCACACTCGTCACTACTACAGAGGGCCCCACACTCGTCACTACTACAGAGGGCTACTAGAGTCACTACTACACACTTTACAAGGCTACCAGCGACAGAACAGGAAACCGTCCCAATGGGAACCAGATCAAAATATGCATTTTGTTGCCTACACAAAGTCGCGCCAAGTAATAAAATATTCACTATAATAACCACGGAACATACTATTTGTTCTACATGAACTTTACCTTGGTCAAGAGTAGAGGGCCAGGAGAGGGTGCACCGGTCGCAGGTGTGGACGACGGGACTCGCGACGGTGGTGGTGTTGCTGTGGTCGCCAGTGTTGCCACCAGTGGTAGGGGGGCGTGTGTGTAGGGTGAGGGTGTGTAGGGTGAGGGTGTTTACAACCACGGGGTCACAGGGCGCCCTCAGGCCCTCACACTTGCACCACCAGGCCACAAGCTCTAGCTGCAGCCCCAAGCTCTCCACGCCCTGTACAACAAATTAAGTTAATCCTGGTTTGGCTTGGTATTGGGCCTAAGGCCTATCAAGCTCTGGAGGCCACACAAGTGTTTACTGACCAACCAGCAAGTATACTTTAGTCTTAAACTTAATCTAGAGCTAAAGTACCCTGTATGTACACCCAGAAGCGGGGTACACCTCTCTCAATACACTCCCTGAGCCACTTTGACACTTATCTTGAGGTTATCTTGAAATGATTTCGAGGATTTTGTAGTGTCCCCGCGGCTCGATCCTCGACCAGGCCTCCACCCCCTAGGAAGCAGCCCGTGACAGCTGACTAACACCCAGGTACCTAATTTACTGCTAGGTAACAGGGGCATAGAGTGAAAGAAACTCTGCCCATTGTTTCTCGCCGGCGCCTGGGATCGAACCCAGGACCACAGGATAACAAGTCTCCTGTGCTGTCCGCTCGGTCGACCGGCTCCCCACTTGATGACACTTTGTGACTGTACTAGTGTTTAAATAACACTATGTTCGTTCATTCATTCATTGAACGTCAAAATAGCCTAATTCATTCATTTCATCTTTTTTAGAGCATGTAGATAATAGACATTCATTCATTCCTAAATTAACCAAATGTTTTGACAATGTATGAAAAGATGTTCCTTCAAGTTGCTAAGCCGCCCCACAAGCCGTTCCATTAACGCAGCCCGTCCACATGAACAATGAAGAAATGCTCGTACAACTATCCATTAAATCCCTTTTATGAATGAAAAATTACACATACAACTGCACAACCCGTTCTGAGGCTATGTTCATTCTATCCAGTGGCCGAACCCAAAGACATAGTCCTTAATTTTAACAGTATTAAAAAAAGGCGTGTTCTCATATATAAATACACATTATTATTCATTAAAGTTCATTGTATAGCTAGGCAGAGGTTAGGTTAACTTTTTAGGTTCTATTGACGATTATTTGTATTTGAAGTGTGTGAGTAACAACCCGTCCTCGACTAGTCCATTACATCCAGCGGTCGACCCCACAGACGCATTCATAAATTTTAACATGCTGTTCATTCAAAACGGGAATTTTCTCAAGTATAAATTAATATTATAATATATTAGCATATTGTGTATAAATAGGTATAGGATAGGTTAGGTCAGGTGTTTAGGTTCTGTTGGCGGTTATTTGTATTTGTAGTACGTGGGTGAAGCATTTATAGCGTTGTGGTTCAACAAAATTCGTCAGTGAAGCACTTGTTCCGGATATGTTCGAACGTCAGCAGTTGTGAGTCGCGTGTAAACCGCTTTTCATTCATAAACAGGGGGTTTGGCGGGTGCATGGAATCACTTTTCGATCTTTGGAAGACGGGCTGCGAACAGAGATGGTCAATGAAGCACTGTTCGCGAAATGTTCGAACTTCACCAGTTGAGTAGTGTGTCAAGTGTTTCATTCATAAACACTGGTGTTTCACAGCTGGATTATAGAGCATTTGACCTTTTCGCATGCGCGAGGCACCAGGCGCTCGCGCGCGAGGCACCAGACACCATGCGTGAGGCAAGAGACACGCACTCATAACACACCCCAACTCAATGCTTTTAGAGACATGGGCCGAGATAAAATATATCAAATAAGGAAGTGGAACACACCTGTATATGGTTGGAGGCGAAAACACCTGTATTACGTCCAGGAGCAGGAACACGTGCGTCACCTTCAGGAGCGGGAACACGAGCGTCACCTTCAGGAGCGGGAACACGAGCGTCACCTTCAGGAGCGGGAACACGAGCGTCACCTTCAGGAGCGGGAACACGAGCGTCACCTTCAGGAGCGGGAACACGAGCGTCACCTTCAGGAGCGGGAACACGAGCGTCACCTTCAGGAGCGGGAACACGAGCGTCACCTTCAGGAGCGGGAACACGAGCGTCACCTTCAGGAGCGGGAACACGAGCGTCACCTTCAGGAGCGGGAACACGAGCGTCACCTTCAGGAGCGGGAACACGAGCGTCACCTTCAGGAGCGGGAACACGAGCGTCACCTTCAGGAGCGGGAACACGAGCGTCACCTTCAGGAGCGGGAACACGTGCGTCACCTTCAGGAGCGGGAAGACGTGCGTCACCTTCAGGAGCGGGAAGACGTGCGTCACCTTCAGGAGCGGGAAGACGTGCGTCACCTTCAGGAGCGGGAAGACGTGCGTCACCTTCAGGAGCGGGAAGACGTGCGTCACCTTCAGGAGCGGGAAGACGTGCGTCACCTTCAGGAGCGGGAAGACGTGCGTCACCTTCAGGAGCGGGAAGACGTGCGTCACCTTCAGGAGCGGGAAGACGTGCGTCACCTTCAGGAGCGGGAAGACGTGCGTCACCTTCAGGAGCGGGAAGACGTGCGTCACCTTCAGGAGGGGAAACACGTGCGCCTCCTCCAGGAGGGGGAACACGTGCGCCTCCTCCAGGAGGGGGAACACGTGCGTCACCTCCAGGAGGGGGAACACGTGCACCTCCTCCAGGAGGGGAAACACGTGCACCTCCTCCAGGAGGGGGAACACGTGCACCTCCTCCAGGAGGGGAAACACGTGCACCTCCTCCAGGAGGGGGAACACGTGCACCTCCTCCAGGAGGGGAAACACGTGCACCTCCTCCAGGAGGGGGAACACGAGCACCTCCTCCAGGAGGGGGAACACGTGCACCTCCTCCAGGAGGGGAAACACGTGCACCTCCTCCAGGAGGGGGAACACGTGCACCTCCTCCAGGAGGGGAAACACGTGCACCTCCTCCAGGAGGGGGAACACGTGCACCTCCTCCAGGAGGGGGAACACGTGCACCTCCTCCAGGAGGGGGAACACGTGCACCTCCTCCAGGAGGGGGAACACGTGCACCTCCTCCAGGAGGGGGAACACGTGCACCTCCTCCAGGAGGGGGAACACGTGCACCTCCTCCAGGAGGGGGAACACGTGCACCTCCTCCAGGAGGGGGAACACGTGCACCTCCTCCAGGAGGGGGAACACGTGCACCTCCTCCAGGAGGGGGAACACGTGCACCTCCTCCAGGAGGGGGAACACGTGCACCTCCTCCAGGAGGGGGAACACGTGCACCTCCTCCAGGAGGGGGAACACGTGCACCACCTCCAGGAGGGGGAACACGTGCACCTCCTCCAGGAGGGGGAACACGTGCACCTCCTCCAGGAGGGGGAACACGTGCACCTCCTCCAGGAGGGGGAACACGTGCACCTCCTCCAGGAGGGGGAACACGTGCACCTCCTCCAGGAG
The DNA here is from genome assembly GCF_040958095.1 of Procambarus clarkii. Taxonomy (NCBI): domain Eukaryota; kingdom Metazoa; phylum Arthropoda; class Malacostraca; order Decapoda; family Cambaridae; genus Procambarus; species Procambarus clarkii. The sequence continues at coordinate 17,667,465 of NC_091217.1, read as the reverse complement.
GGGGAACACGTGCACCTCCTCCAGGAGGGGGAACACGTGCACCTCCTCCAGGAGGGGGAACACGTGCACCTCCTCCAGGAGGGGGAACACGTGCGTCACCTCCAGGAGGGGGAACACGTGCGTCACCTCCAGGAGGGGGAACACGTGCACCTCCTCCAGGAGGGGGAACACGTGCACCTCCTCCAGGAGGGGGAACACGTGCACCTCCTCTATGAGGGGGAACACGTGCACCTCCTCCAGGAGGGGGAACACGTGCACCTCCTCCAGGAGCAGAAACACGTGCACCTCCTCCAGTAATAATAAAGACACGAGTCATACCATCAAAGTCAGGTGTGTGCGGCTGCTGGATGGGTGTGGGATGTGCCTGTGTGTGCGCGCGCCACGTCAGCCCTCGCCAAAACCTCATCGTCTCCTCCTCCAGGGCCACCACCTCGTCACCTTCGCTGAGCGCCTCTCGACCCGCAGGTCTGGCGGCGGGTCTGGCGGCGGGGCTGTCTTTCAGGATCTGCAGAAATTCCTGGAAGGAGATGCTTTTTGAGACGTTTGGAGCTTCAAGTTATGTGGCCAGCGAGTCCTCATACTTCAACCATTATCTAAGCCTAAATCTGTCGTGCATAATCCTTGTATAAATCAAAGGAAAGGAGTGGTAGGAGAAAAGCACACAAACTGTATTGGAGGGGACCTACACATTCCCTCTAATGCGTTGTGTGTGGTTTCCTCCGAGGCTATGGGTCCCCCTTCTTCCAGCCAGATATGCACATGTTGTATTTGAAAAGATAATGGGGACTAGATGAAATTGGTTAACTATTTTAAATTATATATTCCGGTGTGTATGCTTTGAAAACATTCTCTCTGCCACCTACTGTCAAGTCGGCACCTTTTCTCGCCCGACTGTTATTGTAGAAGTGTTTCACTACTTGTCACTCCAGAGGTGCTTCAGCGCTCACCCAGCATGGTGTAAGGAAAGCTGGGCTTCCTTTACCACGAGACTAAGGTGACAGCAGCATGGATCGTCAGGGAAGATTGTGGTAAAAGACTAAGCTTAATAAGTTGCATTAGAGATCAAATATTACCTTCTTCCTTTATCTCATACTAAATTAAAGGAAAGGGAAGGGGAAAGAAAGATAAAGCTGGACAAGGAAGGGTAGGAGGATTTAAAAGGAGAAGAAAGGGGAAATAGGATAGAAAGGCAAAGACGGAAAAGGAATTTTTCAGGCGGCGTCATGAAGCCACACGACGTGAACCCCGCGCCTGCATGTTGGTGGGTGGAGAGAGATCTCCACTCCACCCCACTAGGCCTACACCGGCTAGTTACGTGCCTCGGGCTGGCCGTAGAGGGCGTCCAAGAGAGCGCCCGTCACGTTCACAAGTTGGTCGGATGCTACCGCCTCTGGTGGAGTCTCACAGTCTCCTGACCACCACAACGTGTGGTAGGCGCCACAGCTCCAGTCACGGGGCCACACCGCCTCCAGGCTCACGCTGATTTCCAGGAGGGTTGGGTAAGAGTGATCAGTGGACAACACAGTGTTAATGACACACTTCTTAAAAGGCATAACATTTCTTTCATTAATATCCAAGAAATGCCTGATAAATTAATTACAGACACCGTCAGGTGCATTCACTAAACAATACAAACAAAATGGTAAACATCACTTAAAGAAGTAACTTTTAATCCGAGCACTGTATTAAACATCTGTGGTATCCATAAACAATAGTTTCATTAAAAAACAATCATTATACAATTTCATTAGAAATAGTTTCATTTAATAATAAACCTCACTTGAAGGGCCTGAGCAGCAGGTGGTGAGCATATTGTGGAGGGTGAGGGTGTTGCTCCTGCCACAGCATCCAAAGCTTGTCCACGAAGGCCGCCAGCAGGAAGAACACGGGATTCATCGGTCCTTCTGAAGGATCATTACTCTGATAAAGTAAACTATTCCCCCCTTTGAACCACTTATGCTACTAACTTGTTTCACTTTTCTAAAAGAAAACTTTTATTCAAATCCAAACCCTCTATAAAACTACTTAATATTACAGATTTAGAAAATACAGTAATTAAATATTAAATCATTGCAGTTAATTATGTGAAGATATCAAATAAAAGTTGCTAACAGTTGACGAGACTTAGAATAGTGTGTAAGCTGTGAAGAGGGGCAGAACCATCGTACCGAGCGACGCCAGACCACCCCCGAGGGCGGTGACAGTGCGAGACGTTACCTCCCACAGACTTTCAGACATCGCCTCGAAGTCGCCGTGACCCAGCGCCACGGCCAGGTCTGCTACCGTCCCAACCTGACGGAAGACAAGGCTATGGCAGCAAGTTGTTCGCCTGGATATTTACTAATTGATCCCAATGCTTATGGCCATAAAGGCATGATAGCGGTGTGAGGAACGGACACTCATCATGTGACACCGAGCTGGAGTTATACATGGGGCCCTTCACGCACGGCACTCACCTGGAGTCATACAGGGAGGTTCTGGAGGCATGGTATTGAGCTGAGGTCATACTTGGGGGCTTCTGAGGCATGGTACTGAGCTGAGGTCATACTTGGGACTTCTGAGGCATGGTATTGAGCTCGAGACATACTTGACGGTTACACGATTTTTTTAACACTTATAACAAATTTAAACTGTTTATATACTGTATATAGAGCTTTAAATATATATGACTATAAATATAGGGGTACCACCTCTGGTACAATTGTAGGGACCCATAGCCTCGGAGAGTAAAATAGAGAGATTCAGGGAAGTAATTAATTATCAAAAGAAGGCACCAAACCGAGAAGGTTATGAAGCACCATCAAATGTGCAGAATAATCAGAGGGCGCTAAATATCACCAAGGATGCCAATACGAGAACAGAAATGCATAAGGCGAACGATATCAAAAGTACCCGATTCACCAAAAATTCTATCGAGGGATAATTGACCGCGAGAGGCGGTCAGAAAGCAAGACACACGCTTGTCCTGGAAGTCAGGACATTCAACATGAATGTGCATGACCATAAGAGGAACAATGCAATTTGGACAATAAGGAGCAAGGCAGCACTCCATAATGTGACTGAGTTAAACGTGTATGGCCAGTATATAACCTAGCCAGAGCCGTTTCCCACCGCCAGTTACGGTGGTAGGAGGAAGGCCACAGGGACACTACTCTTAAGGGTACGCAGTTTGTTACCAGTAACAGAAGATCAACAACCCTGCCAACGGGCAAGGATGGAGGAATGAATAACTGGGTAAAAGTCTGAATAAGGAATGCCTTTATGGGAGATGGGACAAGTGCGGATAGCTTCCTTAGCAGCAGCATCCACACTCATTTAAAAAGACACCAACATAGCTGGGAACCCAGCAAAACTCTACCAACTTAAATTTACTGGAGATAAGAAACAGCCAATGTTGAATCTCGATGACTAACGGGTGGACCGGATTAAAGGACCCCAAAGCCATGAGGGCACTACGAGAGTCAAGGACCACCACAGAGGAGGATTGACAATGAGAAAATAGGAGACAAAGAGTAGAGAGAATTGCATAAAGTTCGGCTGTGAAGATCCTAGCCTCCAGCGGAAGGCGACACATATAAGTGTGGTCAGGAAAAACAACAGAGTAGCCCACACCGTCAGCAGATTTAGACCCATCGGTGAAGATGGGAACGGAGCGGGAGTGTGAAGAAAAGTGCTTAAGGAAGAGACGTTTCAGAACTGTAGGAGGGATAAAAGCTTTAGTGATGCGGGTCAGTGAAGTACAAAATTTGGGAAATGAGACCCTCCATGGGGGCAAGGACGGAATAATACGAGGAGAAACATTGGTAATATGAATTGAAAGAGAATCTTGTAAGCGAGACAAACGGACAGAAAGAGGAAGATGGTGAAGAGGAACTACAGGAGGAGTAAAAGTCAATGCACGACAGAGGCGAGAGTGAGGATGCTGTAAGGACCGTGTAAGATACGAAGACAGTAGCGATCACGGCGGTCCTGGAGAGATAGGATGCCAGTGTCAGCGTACAACAAGCTGAGGATAGGAGTTGAACGAAAGGCACCAGACCTGAGGCGCAAACCAGTATGGTGCAAAGGATCAAGACGGCGAAGAGTAGGAGGAGAAGCAGAAGAGTAAGCAGGGCAACCATAATCGAGTTCAGACAGGATGAGAGAGGAATGCAAATAGAGGAGCGTGCGCCTATCCGCTCCCCCAAGAAGTATGGGACAAAACCTTAAGTAGGTTAAGAACCTTAGAGCATTCAACTCGGAGATAAGAGATAATGGCGACCAAGACAAACGAGTGTCAAAAATTAATCCCAAAAGCTTCGCAGAATCTTAGTACACAAGGGGATGACCATGAAGTGACAAGGAAGGACACATGCTTTCGGGTAAATGTCATAGCACAAGTCTTACATATTAAATATGTACCCAACTCAATGATTAATCAACCAATTACTCCATGGGATAACTGGGATCTATCAGTTGATTTTATAAATGCGCCCAAGAAAGATAGTGTGCACTCTACATTATTAAAACAGTTAACACTGAAAAGCATCACTGAAAGTACTCAGAGTATGGGTAACGATGTGCATCAGTGCTATACCGACGGCTCTGTAGAAGATGGTGGACGATGTACCGGATGTGCATGCAATGTATTTGAACAATCTTCTCTCTTACATACAGCAATGAAGCGCGTCAATGACTGGGCAAGTACAACTCAAACCGAACTTCCAGGCATATACCTTGTCACTGAATTTTTAAAAGACAAAGGCAGTGGACTTGTATACTGACTCGCAGAGTGCACTCCTGGCATTGAACGCACATAGTGACACCCAGAAAATTGTCAGTGATATTCGAATGAATATTTTAGCTGCTAAAGAAAACAGATTTGAAATTAAATTCCTATTGATACCATCACATGTTGGCATCTCAAGGCATGACACTGTTGATATGGTTGCAAAGACAGCTTGTAGAAAACCAGTGGTAGAAATTGATATGGGTGTTTCATTAGCAGTGACAAAGAGAATACTTAAACAAATATCTAATGAAGATCTCACCGACCTAACAAATTCACAAAGACCTGAAAGTTGTAGCATTAAATATTATGATAGATATCGTGAGGAGACATTCACATATGGGACTAATAGAACAAGAACCCGGCAATGTGATGTTATAGTGGCCAGAATACGCCTGGGATATAGACGTATCTGGCAGCTCTCAAAACCCAAATGTCGAGTACACAATGTGTCAACTTTGTGAAAGAGAAAACATGCACTCTTGATCATTATATTGTAGAATGTCCCATATTGACTGACTTTCGTCCTCCTGGGCTAAGGTATGCTGAACTGTGTAATTACTATACGAGTACTGGAACACTTGATGATATATTGGACTTGTACCCAAGATTAACCATGTAATGTATCAATTATGTATCAATGTATCAAATGCTTAATTGCACACTAGTTTCTCTATCAGCTATCTCACCCTGTCAGAGTAAGAGAGACAAATGTATATGAATGCATGTGTATATATATGTATGTATATATGTGACTGAAAACTCACACCCCAGAAGTGACTCGAACCCATACTCCCAGGAGCAACGCAACTGGTACAGGGCGCCTTAATCCGCTTGACCATCACGGCCGGACAAAAGGAAGTGGTAGCCGAAGCTATTTGAACCACTTCCCCGCCGGCAACTCGGATGGTAATCTTGGGCATAGCATTTCACCAAATCACCTCATTCTTTGGGGCACACGTGAGGAACACAAATGTGAACAAGCCTGAATGGTCCCCAGGACTATATGCGACTGAAAACTCACACCCCAGAAGTGACTCGAACCCATACTCCCAGGAGTAACGCAACTGGTAACTACAGGGCGCCTTAATCCGCTTGACCATCACGGCCGGACAAAAGGAAGTGGTAGCCGAAGCTATTTGAACCACTTCCCCGCCGGCAACTCGGATGGTAATCTTGGGCATAGCATTTCACCAAATCACCTCATTCTTTGGGGCACACGTGAGGAACACAAATGCGAACAAGCCTGAATGGTCCCCAGGACTATATGCGACTGAAAACTCACACCCCAGAAGTGACTCGAACCCATACTCCCAGGAGCAACGCAACTGGTAACTACAGGGCGCCTTAATCCGCTTGACCATCACGGCCGGACAAAAGGAAGTGGTAGATGAGTTTTCAGTCGCATATAGTCATGGGGACCATTCAGGCTTGTTCGCATTTGTGTTCCTCACGTGTGCCCCAAAGAATGAGGTGATTTGGTGAAATGCTATGCCCAAGATTACCATCCGAGTTGCCGGCGGGGAAGTGGTTCAAATAGCTTCGGCTACCACTTCCTTTTGTCCGGCCGTGATGGTCAAGCGGATTAAGGCGCCCTGTAGTTACCAGTTGCGTTGCTCCTGGGAGTATGGGTTCGAGTCACTTCTGGGGTGTGAGTTTTCAGTCGCATATAGTCCTGGGGACCATTCAGGCTTGTTCGCATGTATATATGTATATGTACGTATGTATATGTATGTGTATAAAGTATATATGGAAGCTGATCAGAATTACATTTCACCTTTGTAAATGCACATTAATGACACTACGTAAAAGACACATCGAACACTTTATGTAGGGCATACGTAAATCTGTGTATTTATGTTGTGACGGGAAAGTGTAGGAGTGTAGATGTTCGGCAGTCCTCCTAATGGCTGGTGTCAATGCCTAGTCACATTTAAAAAAAAAAAAAAAAATAGACAGCTTGGCTGTTGTTTGTAGTAAATTAAGGGAAGACACGCAAAACACATAGTATGAACAATGAAACTTTAATTAATATTGAAAACAAATTATGAACAAAAGAATCCCTTGGCTATGTACAATGCAAACAAACATGTCAAAAAATATAATATAAAAATTAAGAACAGGAATGACGTTACTCTATAATATAAAGACAGAAAAGTGATTAAACAGGTGCTGAGAATAAAGCGCTAGCCGAGAAACGTCCACCTGATAGACCGTATATCAGTTAGTTGTTCACAGTTTGAGAGCACAAGATATTCTAACTTCAATGACTGGTTCAAGCCCAGACATCGACTAAGTAGAGGGTGCAGAGGTGCAGGTGTGCAGTCGGCGGGTCACCAATCAGAAGCAGGCAGGCTGGGAATGGTAGTTTGCTGGTTGATGACGGAGCCGTCATGGAGGGAGTGTGGAGTAGGGGGAAGTTTTGGGTACGTTTGCCTCCTGGTCAAAACGTTTTGTGCTACTGGTAGACGTATCTTGAAGGTAGCATCTTATTGTTGTATATATAAGTAACTTTATGGAGAGAAGAGCAGGCTCAATCTATCTTGAAAGAGATTATCGTCACAATGTATTTACGTATGTAGGTTAGCTTAGCATTTTAAAAGCACGAAATCACCTTCTGTGGTTGATTGTTCAATAAACCCCTGAACTATATTTTTAATACATCTCTAACCCTGTCCATGGAGGACAGAAGAAAATGTATATATGCTGGTTAGCATTGTAAATGTGTGGCCACGTCTGTGGTAAAAAAAACTCCAATACCCACTTCATTCAAGTCCAGCTACAGATCTACCTGCCAGAATAGCCGATTAATTTATTCAGACCACAGTAAACCTCCCGTTTTATCGCTATCCCTCACCCAAGAAAGTGTGAAACCCCTCAATCCCCCTCCCCCCTCCCCACCAGGAGTCATAATAGCTGGAGGGGATCAACCTCCGGACGAAGGTAGACGAGAAGTATATGGGTCTCCATGTACAGCAAACTATGCATTACAGATCCACAGGCGCACGTTGTTCTCGTTTATACCCACCACCCTCGAAACACAGTACATGAGTTCCATCACTGTGACAAGGCAAATACTTTATTGTGGACCAGCTTGAGAGAGCACCCAGGCTATAGGACAGTCGCCTAGTTTTACCAGATGGTTACCCGTACTACTATGCAGCTGGTGAGAGCACCAAAACACTGAAAATCAGGTTATTAATGGAATAAACATTTATTCATTAAAAAATTAATTTCACCTGAGCTGCCCAGCACATAATGTTGGGAGAGTTCTGCAGTGCTGTATGTAAATGGTCTCTCTCTCGCGTGTGCGCGTGTGTGTGATTAGATTTATCCGACGTTTATCCCTGACCGTTCTACTTCCGTCAGGACAACCCGTTCTCGCAAATTTAATAAGTCAATATTGACTTATTAGTTGCATGCATAGGTGACATACTAAACATAATAGTTTCCCTTGAAAAGCTTCATAGAAAACACCGACCTTACCTAACCTACTTAGTATGTTAAAATAAGCATCTTATAGCTTCGTAATTACAATTGTTACTTAACCTATTATAGGTATAGGTTAGGTAATAATTGTAATTACGAAGCAATAAGATGCTTGCTTATCTTAACATACTAAGTAGGTTAGGTAAGGTCGGTGTTTTCTATGAAGCTTTTCAAGGGAAACTATTATGTTAAGTATGTCACCTATGCACATATTTAATAAGTCAATATTGACTTATTAAATTTGCGAGAACGGGTTGGTCAGGAACATGCAGAGGGTCTTGTTTTCTTTTGTGTTTAAGAATGTGAACAGCTTGTGTCGTATTTGGGAAATCAAAAGACGTTATCGGAAACCTCAATGGTTATTAACAGATTATTGTTCCAAAGAGATTTTTATATTTGTGGTTTATAAAGATAGATAAAATACTTACCGAGAGCAATCCTTCCATGTCGAGCTCAGCCCCTGCTACCAGACCCGAAACTGTGATCGGGAATTTCCACCACACGTCGTTCTCTGAAAATGTAAAAGGCTATTATCACAAGTAAGTAATTATCAAAAGAAGGCACCAAACCGGGAAGGCTATGAAGCACCATCTAATGTGCGGAATAATCAGAGGGCGCTAAATATGACCAAGGATGCCAATACGAAAACAGAAATGCATAAGGCAAACGATATCAAAAGTATCCGATTCACCAAGAATTCTATCGAGGGACAAGCGACCGTGGGGGACGGTCGGAAAACAAGACATGCTCGTCCCAGAAGTCAGGACATTCAACAAGGATATGCACGACCGTAAGACGAACAATGCAATTTGGATAATAAGGAGCAGGGCGGCGCTCCATTAAGTGACCAGGAGTTAAGCGAGTATGGCCAATATGCCTCCTCGCCAGAGCCGTTTCCCATCGCCGGTTATGGTGGTAGGAGGACGGCCACGAGGACACACAACTCTTAAGAGTAAGCAGGTTGTTATCAGTAACAGAAGACCAACAAGCCTGCCAAACGGTAAGCATGGAGGAATGAATAACTATGTTAAAGTCGGAATAAGGAATACTTTTGCGAAATATGGGACAAGAGCGGACAGCTTCCCTAGCGGCAGCATCCGCACACTCTTAAGAAGACACCAATATGACTGGGAACCCAGCAAAACTCAACTGACTTAAATTTATTGTGAATAAGAAACAGCCAATATTGTATCTCGACAACCACTGGATGAACCGGATTAAAGGACCCGAGAACCATGAAGGTACTACGAGAGTCAACAACAACTACAAAGGAAGATTGACAACGAGAAAACAGGAGACGAAGAGCACAGAGAATAGCATAAAGTTCCACTGTGAAGATGCTAGTCTCTGGAGGTAAGCAACACATACAAGTGCTGTCAGGAAAAACAAGACAGTAGCCCACACCGTCTGCAGACTTAGACCCATCGGTGAAGATGGAAACGGAGCGGGAGTGTGAAGAAAAGGGCTCAAGGAAAGGCGTTTCAGAACCGTAGGAGGGGTAAAAGCTTTAGTGATGCAGGTTAAGGAAGTACAAAACTGCGGAAGGGGGACTCTCCACGGGGGCAAAGAAGGAACAGCACCAGGAGAAATATTAGAAATATGAACCGAAAGAGAATCCTGTAAGCGAGATAACTGGACAAAAAGAGGGAGGTGGTGAAGAGGAACAGGACCCCCAGGAGGGGTAAAAGTTAAAGCACGACAGAGGCGAGAGGAAGGATGTTGCAAGGCTCGTGCAAGATAGCGAAGACAGTAGCTATCACAGCGGTCCTGAAGAGATAGGAATCCATTGTCAACATATAAACTGAGGACAGGAGTCGAACGAAAGGCACCAGAACTGAGGCACAGCCCAGTATGGTGCAAAGCATTAAGACGGTGAAGAGTAGAAGGAGAAGCAGACGAGTAAGTTGGGCAACCATAATCGAGTTTAGACAGGACGAGAGAGGAATGTAAAGCGAGGATGGTGCGCCTATCCACTTCCCAAGAAATATGGGACAACACCTGAAGAAGGGGTAAGGGCTTTAGAACATTCAACTCGGAGGTAAGAGACATGAGGCGACCAAGACAAACGAGTGTCAAAAATCAACCCTAAAAGCTTAGCGGAATCCTTGTTGACAATGGGGTGACAAAGAAAGATGAAGAACGACGCGCTTCCAAGTAAAAGTTAAAGCACAAGTTTTAGACGCAGAGAACCTGAAGCCATGATCGGTGGCCCAAGATGACACGGCATCAATCACAAGTTGAAGTCGCCGTTGAAGGAGAGGCGAATCATTACCGACAGCAAAGGGTAAGATCGTCGACATAGAGAGCGGAGAAGATGCCAGAAGGAAGAGGAAAAAAGGTCATTGAGGGCAGCCAGAAAATGAGTAGTGCTCAGAACACTACCTTGGGGCACACCTTCGTATTGCTGAAAAGAGGCAGAGAGAGCGGTACCAAGCCTCACCCGAAAGGAACGACGAGAGAGGAAGCTTTGGAGAAAGAGAGGGAGATGACCACGAAGGCCAAAAGAATGAATTTGAGACAGAATATGATATCGCCAAGTGGTGTCGTAAGCCTTTTCTAGGACAAAAAGGATGGCAACAACGGAAGTCTTCGCAGCAAAAGTAGTACGAATATAGACCTCCCAGTTCACCAGGACATCCGTTGTGCTGCTGCACTTGCGGAAACCAAATTGAGAAGGGGAGAGGTGGTGATAGTGCTCTAAGAACCACATCAGACGAACGTTAACCATACGTCAAAGAGTATGCAGACACAATTTGTGAGGGAAATAGGATGAAAGTCCTTAGGGGAAGTGCCCAGAGACCCTGGTTTTCGAACAGGCTCGACCCATCCATAGAGGAGCGAGAGGAGCCAAGGGGAGTAGTCAGAGGGGTCAAAGGAGGAGGAAGGTCTGGGCTCAATGCAGCAGGGGCTACAGAGGTTGGTCTTCCAACACAGTCCGACTCTGGGGGGGGGGGCCTGGTCGCCCACCCCAAGAGCCCAGGAAGGTACAAGAAGAACAGTATGCAACATATAAACGAGAGGCAAGACTTTCATTCATGAATGTTCCCCCACACCCACCACGGAGCCACAATTAAAGGATAGGATGTAACCAGAGACATGTTGCCGGGGCCCCCAGGGGTGCGTCGTGAGTATACTCCCCCCCAAACGCCACCTTAAGAACCATCAGTCCGTTGAGATCGGGTTCAGTGACGAAAGAAGGATTGAAAATAAAAGTGTCCCCTCGCTCGAGACGTCGGGTAACACAGTTCTACGGATCCTCCTCAAACACTAAGGCGTGAAAACAGAAGGCCAAAAAAATAATCAAAACTATCAAAAGGTCGGCGGGAAATGACAATAAGAAAGGAGAAGACGGGGGAGGGGGGGGAGGGAACAATCAGGAGAAAGCGCCAAGCCATTACGACTATAGAGCACTGGGAAGGGGTCAGGATAAGGAAGGGGGGGGGGGGGAGAAAAACGAAACAGAAGGAAAAGTTATCCAGCAGAATTCAAGAAGACAGCAGCAGAAGCATAAGGCTCCAAAAGGACAGAGGAGTGACCCATGAAGCATCACACTACGGCAGCTGCCCACTAAGTCCCTCCACGACGACAACGGGTCAGATAGGGAGGGGCTGGAGTAATGAGTCTGCTTGATTAGAGTTATTCTGCTCACCTGACCAGAAATTGGGAGGTCAGCGGAAGAAATATATATAATAAACGTCAGTGAGGGATTTAAGATACAGGCAGAGGTTGGGCATCTTATCAATGTTAGTGGAAATAGGATGTCGATATTTTGGTGACGTGACATGATGCTAGCATGATGTCGTAACGCCACTGGAGTTGCTGCAGTCATCAGAGGTGGACGTGCGTTTTGGTGTCTTTGTAATATAAAGGAATGAGACTCTGGATGAAGTGTTTGAGTGCCAGCTGCAGTGTATAACTGTTGAGGAAGCTGCCAAAGGGGCACGTTACTGCTCAGTATTTGTGAAGATATGGAAATGCCCTGAAACCTAGTGGTGGTCGTACCTGCATGGAGCTCTAAATCTTTTTATCCTCAGGTGGAGGAGGATATGCAAGTGTCTTTGTGTGGAGCTTGCCAGGCAACTGTGTGAGCTCAAGTCAGGAGTTGCAGTCAGGGTGACAGTGGACAATAATTCACTAACACGGGATTTAAAAGATCATACCAAACAAGGAGAGAGTGGGGAGTCACAGTGGATCGAGTAGGGTGTGTACTCAAGACAACAAGGCCAGTTTAGGAGCCGTACCCTTAAACGAAGGTGACGTTGAACCCCCTCTCCAAGATCAAGAAGCGTACAGGATGATCTCCCAGGTAATTGCAAGCACTCCAGTGTCCACTCCAGTTGCTGGTTGACCAACGGTAGCAGAAGTGTGGTTGCCGAGGTCGGCTGTTTTTCTATCAGTGAGTGGATGGGGTCTCTCTTCGCCTGTACACAAGTAACAGTCAGGTGCAATAACCTGCTCTTTTTGGGTATAATCCCCAACCAGCCCCCTCAATACTTGCAGATTTTCTTTCAAATCAGGGGAGAAGAGTGTCAGATGTAATGGTGGAAACTAAAGATCTCCAACCATCATGCTTAGTTATGTGGATGGCTCTATATGCCACTGCACTCGCCTTCTGAAACAAAATAAAAGAATCGTGCATCTGTCGGCGACAGTGTTTTTTCTAGGCTGCACGCTTACAGCGGACAGCCCGAGCACAGTCTGCATTCCACCAAGGAATCCACTTCCGTGCCCCCCATGAGGTAGAGCAGGAAACAGAGCAGAGGACAGCATAAAAAAGTGTCATGAAAGAGGATGGGAGGGTTCAGGGAAAAGGCAGATCAGAGATCAGAAAGAGTAGCACGTAAGGTGAAGAGGTTCCAGTTGGCCTTGGCAAACTGCCACCTAGGGAAGGGAAGAGGTGGGTGAAAAGAATAAGTGACAAGGCTGGGGAAATGGTCACTTATGTAGGTCATCAAGAACCCGCCAGGTGAAGTCCAAATAAAGAGAAGATGAGCAGAGAGAAAGATCAACACAGGAAAGGGTGCAAGTGCGGGAATCAACACGAGTGAAGGAAGGAACTATCAGGGGAAAACACCAAGCCATTACGACTATATATGAGGAAGTCCGGGAATTATTGATACAGTAATCAACAGCCCCGCTGCTTGCTCATGGTAACCGGGTGGCTATTAGTGGTGGTGAGAGGCTGCAGTGAGTAGAGCGCAGGTGGTGACGAATGACTGAATAAATGAATTAACGAATGAATCAGTGAGAGAGTTTGTTGTGTGTGATTTGTGTGTGATTTGTGCGTGCGTGCGTGTGTGCGTGTGTGTGTGTGTGTGTGTGTGTGTGTGTGTGTGTGTGTGTGTGTGTATGTATGTGTGTATGTGTGTGTGTGTGTGTGTGTGTGTGTGTGTGTGTGTGTGTGTGTGTGTGTGTGTGTGTGTGTGTGTGTGTGTGTGTGTGTATGTATGTGTGTATGTGTGTGTGTGTGTGTGTGTATGTATGTGTGTATGTGTGTGTGTGTGTGTGTGTGTGTGTGTGTGTGTGTGTGTGTGTGTGTGTGTGTGTGTGTGTGTGTGTGTGTGTGTGTGTGTGTGTGTGTGTGTGTGTGTGTGTGTGTATGTGTGTGTGTGTGTGTGTGTGTGTGTGTGTGTGTGTGTGTGTGTGTGTGTGTGTGTGTGTGTGTGTGTGTGTGTGTGTGTGTGTGTGTCACACCACACCTCTTGTTTACCGTCACCCTCTTCCAATCTTCTCTTCCTTTACCCCTCTCTCTCTCTCTCTCCATCACCTTCACCTTCACCTTGCCAGCTTTCCTACCCATTCCTCCTCCTCCCTCTCCCCATACTTTACCCTTCCTTCCTTCAGCAGGACCCACCAGAGAGGTCCCTGGCGTGGGTGGTGAAGTCCCAGTAAGGCAGCCGCAGATGACACCCGCCCAGCCGCTGTAGTTCCGCCTCCACAGCCCGTACTGCCGCCCTGTTCACCCCCAGCCACGCCCGCGGGCGGTGGGCGGCCATGATGTGGGCGGCGTAGGCTAGAGTAAAGTTGTGAAGCCACCCGCCTGTAGGAGGAGACGGTAAGGATAGAGGAGTTGTGCAGGAGCATCGGGCGGGCCCGCCAGCACACACACCCTCCAGGGCGGTGTATATATATATATCAAAGTCATGGGAGTTCATTATTATCCTAACAGCTTAAATCATGACAAGAGCTAATTTTCCCGCTTCTTAGCCCGTTAATGCCTGCTTAGAGGTTTGGTGCGATGAAGACTCTTACTGTCTGTTACACCACATAGTCCTGTCTTACTGTCTGTCACACCACATAGTCCTGTCTTACTGTCTGTTACACCACAGTCTTGCTGTCTTACCGTCTGTCACACCACACAGTCTTGCTGTCTTACCGTCTGTCACACCACACACAGTCATGCTGTCTTACCGTCTGTCACACCACAGACAGTCCTACTGTCTTACCGTCTGTCACACCACACACAGTCATGCTGTCTTACCGTCTGTCACACCACACACAGTCATGCTGTCCTACCGTATGTCACACCACACACAGTCATGCTGTCTTACCGTCTGTCACACCACACACAGTCATGCTGTCTTACCGTCTGTCACACCACACAGTCATGCTGTCTTACCGTCTGTCACACCACACACAGTCATGCTGTCTTACCGTCTGTCACACCACACACAGTCATGCTGTCTTACCGTCTGTCACACCACACACAGTCATGCTGTCTTACCGTCTGTCACACCACACAGTCATGCTGTCTTACCGTCTGTCACACCACACACAGTCATGCTGTCTTACCGTCTGTCACACCACACACAGTCATGCTGTCTTACCGTCTGTCACACCACAGACAGTCATGCTGTCCTACCGTCTGTCACACCACACACAGTCATGCTGTCCTACCGTCTGTCACACCACACACAGTCATGCTGTCCTATCGTCTGTCACACCACACACAGTCATGCTGTCCTACCGTCTGTCACACCACACACAGTCCTACTGTCTTACCGTCTGTCACACCACACAGTCATGCTGTCCTACCGTCTGTCACACCACACACAGTCATGCTGTCCTACCGTCTGTCACACCACACACAGTCATGCTGTCCTACCGTCTGTCACACCACACACAGTCCTACTGTCTTACCGTCTGTCACACCACACACAGTCATGCTGTCCTACCGTCTGTCACACCACACACAGTCATGCTGTCCTACCGTCTGTCACACCACACACAGTCATGCTGTCTTACCGTCTGTCACACCACAGACAGTCATGCTGTCTTACCGTCTGTCACACCACACACAGTCCTACTGTCTTACCGTCTGTCACACCACACACAGTCCTACTGTCTTACCGTCTGTCACACCACAGACAGTCTTCCTGTCTTACCGTCTGTCACACCACACACAGTCATGCTGTCTTCCCATCTGTCACACCACACACAGTCATGCTGTCTTACCGTCTGTCACACCACACACAGTCATGCTGTCTTACCGTCTGTCATATCACAGACTGACTTACCCCTGAGCCACCACACCCTACTCACTATAGGGTCCTCACCACCCTTGGTCTATCCCCCCTCATCTCTCCTCATGTAAACCTGGGGATAAACAATTCATCTCAGATTCTACCCCCGTGGTCGACTACCCCCCCGCCGTGGTCGACTACCCCCCCGTGGTCGACTACCCCCCCGTGGTCGACTACCCCCCCGCCGTGGTCGACTACCCCCCCGTGGTCGACTACCCCCCCGCCGTGGTCGACTACCCCCCCCGCCGTGGTCGACTACCCCCCCCCCCCGTGGTCGACTACCCCCCCGCCGTGGTCGACTACCCCCCCGTGGTCGACTACCCCCCCGTGGTCGACTACCCCCCCGTGGTCGACTATCCCCCCGTGTTCGACTATCCCCCCCGTGGTCGACTACCCCCCCGTGGTCGACTACCCCCCCGTGGTCGACTACCCCCCGTGGTCGACTACCACCGTGGTCGACTATCCCCCCGTGGTCGACTACCACCGTGGTCGACTAACCCCCCGTGGTCGACTACCACCGTGGTCGACTAACCCCCCGTGACACACACACTAGGCACCAGAGGTCAGGTGCCACCTTCACAGCAACATTCCTCCTCTCATCCTATGAGCGTACAGCCGCCTCCAACTCTTCTGGTGATTTCTACTTTAACACTCGTAAACTGTACCGTTTCCCGCCTGCATCACTCCCCGGTGGCCGCTAGAGTTCACGGCGAGCACAGCAAGGTTACGAGAGCTGGCGTTACTGACGACTGCCGAGATCCCAAAATACCGAACCATCGCATAAATGATAATGCCTTGGGAAGGCACGTCATTAAGGGTTCGGTTCAAGTTTTAAGTTCTTACTTGAGTAGAGGTTTGTGAAGGCTAAGGTGAGGTCTTGGAGAGAGCGAGGCGAGAGGGTGGTCACCTCCTGCCGTCTGCCGGAGCTGTCTTCCTCCCCGCAGTCACACGTCTCTGTCACAAGCAGATAATTAGTGATCATATAATTTATATGAACATTAGCAACAACCCTAAAATAATTGTTATTATTACCTATCTGAACAAACCCTTGGGTGGACTTAGGGGCGAGGTAGACTTATTGCTTGCCCTCAACATACGTGGGAATTATCTTAAGATTAAGGGGTATGAGCAGAGATCCTTCGCGTTCATGGATTTGAACTTTCCTTCTTCAAAACTTACCCTAAAAAAACACTTTACATTATAATACGACCAAAGTGTCTGTGGTCATATTGCAATGTACATTATATAGTGGGAGCGAGGGACACCCTGTCCCTGGGTCGCATACACATTACGACCGAGGGACAGAGATCTGTAGATGACTGTACCCACGCCAACATGTCCCGTCATAATTCTTCAGTTTGGCGTCATTATGAGAGACTCACTCTTTAGCGTCATTATCAACGTGTACAATGTACCTTGTTACGAAATTTCTCATCGTCACCCATTTGAAATTGTATTAACATTGCAAAGTAATACAACCACAGCATCTAGTAAGCACCATTTGTCTAGATCAGCACAGTCAATATTGTATTAGATAGAATTATGAAAACAATCCTCTTTACACATATGCAATATTATTACTCTTAGTTGATCTAATCAGGAATCTAAGGGATGAGATGAGAACCGGAGCTAATCGTCGAAAAGTGGCAACTCGACCTACACTGGGTCTGCCACAGGAGTACAACGGAGGTGAAGAACCGGCGAGACATCTGGAACGAACTTACCCAGCAATCTTGCGGATCTTCTTCCAGATCTACAGCAGAGGAGTATCGGACATAATGGTGGAAACATAATATTTCCAACTCTCACATTTAGCTGTACGGATGGTCCTACGGGCCACCGCACTTGCTTTCCGAAACAAAATAAAAGAATCAGCCGTCTGCCGGCGTCAGTGTTTCTTCCAGGCTGCACGCTTACAGCGGACAGCCCGAGCACAGTCCACATTCCACTAGGGAACACACCTCCGCGTGCCCCGGGAGGTATAGCGACTAAAAGAGTGGAGGGCAACGTCGAAGACGGTGTCATGAACGAGGAGGAAGGCACAAGGAAGAGGTAGAGAAGGGAGGTCAGAGAGAGTAGCACGGAGGGTGAATAGGTTCCAGTCAATCTTGGCAAACAGCCACCTAGAGGAGGAGAGGGGAGGGTGAAAAGAGAAAAAGGAAACGAGGATGGGGAAATGGTCACTTATGGAGGTTATCAAGAACCCACCAAGTGAGGTCTAAATAAAGGGACGATGAGCAGAGAGAAAGATCGAGACAGGAAAGGGTGCGAGATCGAGAGTCCACATGAGTGGGCTCAAGAAGTCATAAGTGACAGGAAAGAAGAGAGGATGAACGGTTCGAGAAGGCGGCCCCCAGTGTTTGTCAGAACATCACCCCAGAGGGTATGTCGACAGCTGAAATCACCCAACAGGAGCACCAGCTCTGGCAAGGAGTCCAGGAGGTGCTTAAGATCAGGAAGGGAAAGTGGAACATTTGGGGGGAGATAAAGGGAACAGACTGTATACCATTTACTCACAAAAAACACGGGCAGCAGAACAATAGATAAGCGATATAAAAAGTAGGGGGACGAAGGGAGTATCAGTACGAATCAAGAAAACAGTAGAGTTATGGAAACCAGCTAGAGGGTGGGGGGGGGGGAGAAAAGAAAGGAATAACCACGAAAGTGACCAGGACGAGCACCAAGAATTGGCTCCTGGAGACAAACACAAAGTGGTGAAAACTGTAATCAGAAGTTGGAGTTCATGGAAGTTGGCATAAAATCCACGAATATTCCACTGAAGAACAGACATTATCAAAAAGAGGCAGGACAGCAACAGAGAACACTGAAGAAACAATGGTAAAGAAGTACATAGTATATTAAATAAGCTTAGGATCAGGGTCAGCAAAATCAGGGTTAGGAGATCGTGGGTAAACTTAGTAAAGATGGAGGGAAGGGAGCAGGAGGACAGACCAGAGGCGGACAGACGGGGTCCAGAGGAGACAACCGAGCAGGGCTGTCAAGGACAGGAGGAGGAGGAGCAGAAACCAGGGATCGCACCTCGGCAAGGGCAGCAACCAAGAGGGAATCAGAGGTTAAAGAAACCTCCATAGCTGGGACAGGAGGCCCGACCACCGAAATGGGAGGGTGGGAGGCGAGGAAGAAAGAGATGCCTTCTTACTCGCTGGGGAGGAGGAAGGAGAGGAGCCAGGCTTACGTTTCTGACTCAAAGAGACAGGTGTTCCAGCAACAATGTGAGTCTGTCACTGGGTGACAGACTCAATGGTCTCAACAGGAGAAGAAGAACGGGAATGAACAACATGAAGATTTTTGGGAAGATGGACAACAGCCTGGACAGATAGGCAGCATGGAGGGCCAAAAGACTTGGGGAAGAGTTTGGAAGAAGGATCAAGGGGAGATGGGAAAGAAGACACAGGAGACATGATGGATTGGGTAGGAAGGGGGGAAACTCCAGATGGAGAACTAAGGGGGAGACCCTTCGGGAAAGAACGTAAAGGAACAGGGAAAGAGGTGGTGGGCGTGTCCGGGTCCAAGGTCTGGAAACGGTTGTCTGACTGAGAAAGGTGTGAAGGACGAGGAGAGGTAGAACGCAAGACGCGAGAATAAGATACGCCAGTGAAAGGGTGGAGACAGCAGACTTGCCGTTTCGCTTCAGAAGTCAAACGATCCTAGTGTTTTAACTTGAGGACCGCTTCCTCAAGCTTCTACTGTATACATTTGCGGGAGAAGGTAGGGTGGGCATCACTGCAATTGAGGCAGCAAGCCTGAGGAGATGAGCAATCTGTCTTAGAGTGGTTATACTTCCCTCACATGGGGCATACACACACAAGACTAGTGCATTTGAGGGCACCGTGCCCGAACTTCCAGCACTTATTACAAAGTCTAGGAGAGGGTATGTACTACTGAACGTAGCTCCTAGCACCAGCAAGAACGATAAGAGTGTGGAAGGGGCTGATGTCGACGACCACGAAGGGATCGAGTGAACGTGTCCACCTTTAGGACTGGATGGCCTTGGGCTTCGAGGATATGTTTAATATCCTAATGGCAGTCTCTTAGGTCCCTAACACCAATTGCAAAATAGTGCGGGAGGAGAACAGGGCCAACACTGCCATTTAACCTAGCGTTTTTGCAGATCCAAACAGGGGTCTTCCTAATGCAGGACAATGTGGGTAGCTGCATCCTGAGAAGGAGCAGTGACGACACGTGTTCCGAAACAGGTGGGGTTAAAAGTAACACAGGCATCTACCGAATAAACAAGGTGTTTATGGAGGGAGAAATCGTCAGTAGGAGTAAAATCTAGAGAAAGGAGATCAATGTATTTAGCCCATAAAACAGGACCAAACAAGGTCTGGTACGTATTAGTATGGGAAGGGATCGTGCGAGAGCGACCATGGCAGGGACGGCGTTGAGAACCCCCAGAGAGAGAGAGAGAGAGAGAGAGAGAGAGAGAGAGAGAGAGAGAGGGGTTAAAAGGTGCAGTAGACACAATAAGAGACTGAGCCATGCCAGGGGATGAGGTGGTCACCAATGGGGGCTTGGGGCTCGACCCAACCACAGAGGAGGGAGGGGGGCCAAGGGGAGTAGTCAGGAGGGTCAAAGGAGGAGCTAGGTCTGGGCCCATTGTTGCGGGGTGCTACAAACCCGATTCCATCGTCGGAGCATGGAGCAGCGACGTCAATGCCATCTGTGAGTCCGCTCGCGAAACCCCCACAAATTGGACGACGCCATCTAGTGATGACAGGATTATACCAGCAAGAGGCGCTAGATTCCTAGTCAGTTCGTGAGGTAGCTGGTGCTGACCTCTGGTGAGGTGGCACCTAGAAAAGCAGAGCCTTCTGTTATAGGAGGAGTTGTATGTCTATGTCAGAATACGTAAGTGATGTTTCCTAGTGTCCCATGTACTGACCAAGGAACTGATGCCATGTATGTATCCACAGAGTCGACGTAGGGCTGCTGTGGTACGAGGACAGTCAATCTACCCAGGGCAGCCAATATCTCTACTCCATTCTGCTTTACAGAAGCAGTGAGCCGCAGGAGGAGAAGATCTGTGTAGTGTTCTATCTGCCTGTGAAGTGGCAGTGACAGAATTCGGCGTACCTGGGACTGGCTAACGGAAGAGACGACTGACAGTAAGGTGCTATGGAGGAGAGTAACCAGCGAGTTGCAAGAAGCTCCTGCCAAGGGTTCGCTACCCTTGTATTTGTACATGAAGAGGCCCAGCAGCGCGAGGCTGATGTTCTCTGCCAGCACCAGGCTGGAGAGTGATTGTGGGCGTGCATGAAGAGCACCTAGTGAGACTGTTTTGGCTGGCCCGTGGCTAGGGTAGACTCGTTGGTGTTTCCCAGTACTGGTTGAGGACGGTACTGTGTGTTGAGGAAACACGGTAGCTGACAAGACTGCATCAATTGAGCATCAAGGAGTGTTTAGTGTCCTATGAGAGAGACATTTGTGTACATATTAAGTGCAGTAATACTTCCTTTAGGATTATATATGAGGTGATGGGAAAGTGTTTGTGTGAATATATTGATAATTGATGAAGTGTCGTATTCAATGCACCTCCCCCATTGTGTTTTACTTGCATTACCGAGCTCACTCCTTGAAAGCCACTACTAACTTGGGGCCGGATACCAGAACTTTAGTTCCACCAGCAAAGAACCCGGTTGCGACCCATTGTGGCCGTAACACGGGGGGCTAGAGTCACGTCTTCAATCACAGTCCGACTCGGGGGCTTGGTTGCCCACCCCACGAGCCTGAGAAGTCATAAGAGGAACAGTATTCAGCGACATGAAAACGAGAAGTAATACTTTCATTCACGAATGTACTCCCGTACCTACTACGAAGCCACAATTAGAGGATAGGACATCCAACATGAGACAGGTCTTGCCGGCCCCCCCCACCCCAGGGATGCGTCGTGAGTATACTCCCCACAATCGCCACCTTATGAACCGTCAGTCCATCGAGATTGGGTTCAGTGACGAAAGGAGGATTGACAATAAATGTGTTCCCTCGCTCACGACGCTGGGTACAACAGTTGTATGGGAGATTATGCCTCCTCAAATACCCGAGCGTCAGAACAGAAGATGTCCAAAAGAAGAATCAAGACAGAGAAAAGGTTGGTGGGAAATGACCATTAGAAGTGAGAAGAGGGGGGAGAAAAATGGAACATAAGGAAAAGGAAAAGACATCTGGCAAGACTTGTGAAGGCAGCAGCAGGAGTATAAGAATTCAAAACGACAGAGGATTGTTCCATGGAGCATCACACTCTGGCAGCCGCCCCCCAAGCCCCCTCACGACGACAACGAGCCTGAAAGGGAGGGGGGGTGGGGGGGAGGGAGCAGGGCAGGTGGGAGGCCGACTCACCTGGGAGTGGGAGCAGGGCAGGTGGGAGGGCAGAGGTGGCGGCTGGAGTGAAGGAGACCACCAGGATGTCCTCAGCGTGGTCCAGGGCCACACACTCCTGCAGTGAGGTCACCTGAGGGAGTGCCACAGAGGTGCACTCTGTTACTGTGTTATCACGGTGCCAAATTATCTCGTGATAATGCCCTTAAGATTTTGCAAAATGTTTGTTAATGTAACATTGACATCACCCATTAGCTTGAAGACACACGGTATTTAATCCAGAGTTTTATATATATCCTAAATTAACACATCATCCTCTCCTCTTTATCTCTACCGTGACTGTACCCCCGTCCCTGAAGCCCGTGACTGTACCCCCGTCCCTGAAGCCCGTGACTGTACCCCCGTCCCTGAAGCCCGTGGCTGTACCCCCGTCCCTGAAGCCCGTGGCTGTACCCCCGTCCCTGAAGCCCGTGGCTGTACCCCCGTCCCTGAAGCCCGTGGCTGTACCCCCGTCCCTGAAGCCCGTGGCTGTACCCCCGTCCCTCAAGCTCGTGGCTGTACCCCGTCCCTGAAGCTCGTGGCTGTACCCCGTCCCTGAAGCTCGTGGCTGTACCCCGTCCCTGAAGCTCGTGGCTGTACCCCGTCCCTGAAGCTCGTGGCTGTACCCCGTCCCTGAAGCTCGTGGCTGTACCCCGTCCCTGAAGCTCGTGGCTGTACCCCCGTCCCTGAAGCTCGTGGCTGTACCCCCGTCCCTGAAGCTCGTGGCTGTACCCCCGTCCCTGAAGCCCGTGGCTGTACCCCCGTCCCTGAAGCCCGTGGCTGTACCCCCGTCCCTGAAGCCCGTGGCTGTACCCCCGTCCCTGAAGCCTGTGGCTGTACCCCCGTCCCTGAAGCCTGTGGCTGTACCCCCGTCCCTGAAGCCTGTGGCTGTACCCCCGTCCCTGAAGCCCGTGGCTGTACCCCCGTCCCTGAAGCCTGTGGCTGTACCCCCGTCCCTGAAGCCTGTGGCTGTACCCCCGTCCCTGAAGCCTGTGGCTGTACCCCCGTCCCTGAAGCCTGTGGCTGTACCCCCGTCCCTGAAGCCCGTGGCTGTACCCCCGTCCCTGAAGCCCGTGGCTGTACCCCCGTCCCTGAAGCCCGTGACTGTACCCCCGTCCCTGAAGCCCGTGGCTGTACCCCCGTCCCTGAACCCCGTGACTGTACCCCCGTCCCTGAAGCTCGTGGCTGTACCCCGTCCCTGAAGCCCGTGACTGTACCCCCGTCCCCGAAGCCCGTGGCTGTACCCCCGTCCCTGAAGCCCGTGACTGTACCCCCGTCCCTGAAGCTCGTGGCTGTACCCCGTCCCTGAAGTCCGTGGCTGTACCCCGTCCCTGAAGCCCGTGGCTGTACCCCCGTCCCTGAAGCCCGTGGCTGTACCCCCGTCCCTGCATGAAGCCCGTGACTGTACCCCGTCCCTGAAGCCCGTGACTGTACCCCCGTCCCTGAAGCCCGTGGCTGTACCCCCGTCCCTGAAGCCCGTGACTGTACCCCCGTCCCTGAAGCCCGTGACTGTACCCCCGTCCCTGAAGCCCGTGACTGTACCCCCGTCCCTGAAGCCCGTGGCTGTACCCCCGTACCTGAAGCCCGTGACTGTACCCCCGTCCCTGAAGCTCGTGGCTGTACCCCGTCCCTGAAGCCCGTGACTGTACCCCCGTCCCCGAAGCCCGTCCTTGAAGCCTGTCCCTGAAGCTCGTCCCTGAAGCCCGTGTATGTACCCCTGTCTCTGAAGCATGTTGCTGCACCCCTGTCCCTGAAGCCCATGACTGTTCCCTTGTCCCTGAAGCCCGTGGCTGTACCCCGTCCCTGAAGCCGTTGGGTGTACTTTAAGAACGTACCGTGCAGGCCGGGGTGTCGCTGGGTGACTTTGCAGGTACCAGGCAGCAGGCGCCGACGGTGCAGGCGCGTTCACACACTTCCTGTGAGAGGAACCCCGTCTGCGCCTCCTCTTCACACACTGTCACATGCAGGGAGAGGACAGCGTTAGTTTCTTGGGCAGGGCAAGTGTAAACAGCTTCTTTAGCGGCAATGTCCACACGTTCATTTAATGCCAATATGGCTGGGAACTCATGAAAACTCAACTGTCTTGAGATAAGAGATATTGGATTTCGACTACCACAGGATGCAAAGGGTTAAATGACTCCAGAGCCATTATATTACTGTGAGAGTCAGTGTCAAGGGAAAGGAACGTTGAGGTTGGAAAAGCACTTGACAAGCACACAAGATTGCACAAAGTCTCCGGGGGAAGTAGCACACACAGCTTTGGTCAGGAAATACAATGGAGTAGTCAACACCCTCGTCAGAATTGGACCCATCTGGGAATAGGGCATGGATTGCAACAGCAAGTGGAACCCTCCATGGGAGCAAGGACGGACCAACATGGAGAGACTGTAAATGTGAACCGAGAGGGAATCTTGCAAGCTAGACATCCGTAAAAAAAAGGGAAGATGGTGAAAGAAAACAGGTTATCTGAAGGGTAAGAGTCAAAGCACACTACAAGCACAAGGTGGCGAGTAATTATCAAACGAAATCACCAACCCAAGAAGGCTATTAGCACCTTCAAATGTGTGGTATGTTCAAAAGGTGCCGAGGATGCAAATACGAGAATAAAAGCGCATAAGGGGAAGGAAATCATAGATATCTGATTCACCAAGGATTCTA
The DNA here is from genome assembly GCF_040958095.1 of Procambarus clarkii. Taxonomy (NCBI): domain Eukaryota; kingdom Metazoa; phylum Arthropoda; class Malacostraca; order Decapoda; family Cambaridae; genus Procambarus; species Procambarus clarkii. The sequence goes on along the minus strand of NC_091217.1, from coordinate 17,642,649 downwards.
TCACCGGACAAATGACCGCGAGGGACAGTTGGGAAGCAAGATACGCACGTCCTGGAAGTCCAGTCAGCCAGGACATGCACGACTGTATGAGAGAGAATGCAGTTTGGACAATAAGGAGCAGGGTGGTGCTCCATTAAGTGCCCGTGAGTTAAACGTGTATGGTTAATACTTAACCTCGCCTGAGCTGTTTCCCATCACCAGTTACGGTGGTAGGAGAAAGGCCATCTGGACATGCTACCCTTGTCCAGACATGCTTCTACCATTGTTAATGGTACACATAGGTGTACCATTAACAATGTTCTGTGCAACAGCTTCCAGTCTCAGGTGGAGAGGGAGAACCAGAGCGTTCAGCTGGTATAGCTGGGAAGAGTATGGATATCAGCCTGGACGGACAATTGTCAGGGAGGGCCAAAAGACAAACGGGGAAAGCTACGAAGAATTATGGGGTCGAAGAGTAAGGTGGCAGTAGACAGAGACCTTGGGGAGGTGGTGAGGTTACACAAAGAGTAGGAGACGACTAGGAAGGGAAGAAACACCAGTCTGTGAACCATGAGGAACACCCTCAGCTTCAGATTGCATAAGAGCAAAAGATGTGGTGTTAGGGTTTAAGGTCTAGAAACGGTTCTAGAAAGGAAGAAGGGCGGGGAAAAGAAGTGCGATGCAACGCACAAGCATAAGTCATGTGGGAGAAAGAGATAAGATGGCAGACCTGGGAACTTGCCTCAGGTTAAGATATATGATCGCGATGTTTTAGATTAAGGAAGGCTTATTCAAATTTATAGTGCATGCATGTGGCGAGAAAGCAGGACGAGGATTGAGTCTGGGAAGAAAAGCACTGTTAGAATGAGCAGAGTCTCCACACAAGGGGCAAGGGGACATTTCACAATAGTATACTTGCAGAGAACATCTTCAATCTCCAACACCTATTGCAAAGGCGTGGAGAAGGGATGTATTCTTGAACAGAATGACTAGCACCGACAAGAATTACGGAAGACGGAAGGGTCCCGGAACTGACCATGACTATTCGAAGGTACTGACGACGACGACGAACACGAGGGGGGTCAAGTGAAGGTAGCAATATGCAGGATGGAATAACCTTTAATATTCTCATGGCAGTCCTTGAGGTTCCTATCCCCAGTCGCATCACGGTGCAGGAGAATGACTGTGCCAATGCTGACAGTTAACTAGGCATTTTTGGAGACCGAAGCAGTCTCTCGCTAATGCAGGACAACGTAGCCAGGGGTGCGGCTGCCTCCTGAGATAGTGCTGCAACACCACGGGTGCCAGCCGGGTGGGGTTAAAAGTAAAATAGGTATCCTGAGAGTTAACCAAATGCTTGTGTGTGGGTGTGTAAATCATCTGGTCACATATGCTCATCATGACAAAAATCCAAATTCATGGGCCATGTTGCAGGGACAAGCAAAGCCTGAACATATGGAGTTTGAAGCACTCAAAGTGTCCGAGATCAGGTGCAGCACCGTGCTCCTCCAGTAAGGAGCGGGGTAAAAGGTGCTGTTGTCATAACGGAAGATGGAGCCACTGGAGGTGATCACACTGAGGGGAAGACGAGGCAACTCTCACCGCCCCAGACAGTTGTCTTTGATCCCCTCGCCACAACAAGGTGAAACTCTTGAAGGGATCGCACGTACTATGCTCGAATTCGACCAGAAACTGGGGCCGAGACGAGCTCTACCGACCTTAGGGAGTCTTACGTTGACCTCCCTCACCATGGCAAGGCAGGATGTTTGGGGTAATGTACGAGACCAGACCACGAGAATACAGGAAACAGTGTAAGGCCTAAAGCTTACCTATCGGTGACGGACTACAGGGGAGTGAGGTCTTGCTCTTTATGCCCACTACCCATACTGTACCTGTTGCATTATAACATGATTTTTCTGACGATTTTATTCTTTGTTGAGTCGGGCTTTAAAGTTGTGGATGGAGGTAGCTTCCACTACTTCTTTATTCTACTTTTCTGCCACATGTCTACTACACCTCCACAACTGCTACATGACTACCACAATCACCACATCTCAAACTTACAAAATATCTTCATCTACATTAACACCTTTCACATGCCTTCCACACACCTCCCTGACCACCCACACCTGCCTACCACACCCACCACCCACACCTGCCTACCACACCCACCACCCACACCTGCCTACCACACCCACACCTGCCTACCACACCCACCACCCACACCTGCCTACCACACCCACCACCCCCACCTGCCTACCACACCCACCACCCCCATCTGCCTACCACACCCACCACCCACACCTGCCTACCACACCCACCACCCCCACCTGCCTACCACACCCACCACCCCCATCTGCCTACCACACCCACCACCCCCACCTGCCTACAACACCCACCACCCCCACCTGCCTACCACACCCACCACCCCCATCTGCCTACCACACCCACCACCCCCACCTGCCTACCACACCCACCACCCCCATCTGCCTACCACACCCACCACCCACACCTGCCTACCACGCCCACCACCCCCACCTGCCTACCACGCCCACCACCCCCACCTGCCTACCACGCCCACCACCCCCATCTGCCTACCACACCCACCACCCACACCTGCCTACCACACCTACCCTCCACTAGGACACAGGTGGCCGCGAGAGGCTCCAGGACATATCTTGTGTGGCGCCGGTGGTGTAGAGGACAGGTGCTGGGAGCAGGGGGCAGGCGCCCCCGGCAGGTGAGGCCCTGGTACTGGCACCTGTCCCCGGAGGCCCTTGGCGGGCACCTGCAGGTGAACCTCTGCGACCCTGCGGGAGACAGCTGTCTTGGGTCACGGCATCTTAATTACTACTCCACAATATATTTCCTCGAGAAGAAAAATGAATTTGATGGGTTGATTATTGCGTCACGATTCCATATCTCAATATCATTCACACACGCGCGCGCGCGCGCGCACACACACACACACACACACACACACACACACACACACACACACACACACACACACACACACACACACACACACACACGTGCGCTCACACACACACTGTAAATACACTGCTCCAAAGAGACGGACATAAAGCGGAAGAGAACATACCTGGAGAGCCAATACAGGTGGCACCGTTGGCACAGTTGGCGAGGGAACACGGGTCTTGGCACTCTGCTCTCTCCACCACCTGGCACGCCACCTCCCCCATCTGTCACAACCCTTAACATCAGTCACCCACTCCACATGCAACAGTGCACGGGGGAAGGGGTGGCAACAGTGCACGGGGGAAGGGGTGGCAACAGTGCACGGGGGAAGGGGTGGCAACAGTGCACGGGGGAAGGGGTGGCAACAGTGCACGGGGGAAGGGGTGGCAACAGTGCACGGGGGAAGGGGTGGCAACAGTGCACGGGGGAAGGGGTGGCAACAGTGCACGGGGGAAGGGGTGGCAACAGTGCACGGGGGAAGCGGTGGCAACAGTGCACGGGGGAAGCGGTGGCAACAGTGCACGGGGGAAGGGGTGGCAAAAGTGCACGGGGGAAGGGGTGGCAACAGTGCACGGGGGAAGGGGTGGCAACAGTGCACGGGGGAAGGGATATCATTATGCGGGAAGGGATATCATTATGCGGGAAGGGATATCATTATGCAGGAAAGTATATCAGTATGCAGGAAAGTATATCAGTATGCAGGAAGGTATATCAGTTTACAGGCAGGGATATCAGTATACAGGCAGGGATATCAGTATACAGGCAGGGATATCAGTATACAGGCAGGGATATCAGTATACAGGCAGGGATATCAGTATACAGGCAGGGATATCAGTATACAGGCAGGGATATCAGTATACAGGCAGGGATATCAGTATACAGGCAGGGATATCAGTATGATGTTAGTGATATCTGTACGCAGGAAAGGATATCAGTATGCATGATGGGATAAAAAGATTACTTTTTTATATTAGGTGTTAAAAATGTACAGAGTTGCAATATTCCTGAAAAATGTATTTTACACTTTCAATGTTGAATATTACGTTACCACTGAATGGTGAACCTCACCTAAAGGTAATTTGTTTTAACTGAGCGTGATTAACAAATTATAAATGAACAATTTAAATAATGATTAAACATTTCTATAAATTTTCAACGCGAAAATCAATTCAAAATAAATGAATGACGATTCCAAATTCCTTCCAATATGACCTTATGACCTGAGTGAAGGTACCTGAGTGAAGGTGCCAGGGTAGTATCCAATATGGGTACCGTTCCTGCTGCATTATTATTATAATAAATAAATTATAAGGAAATAAATCAGAAGTAGAGGAAAGTAAGCAGGAAGACCTGGCAGGAAGTACCTGGCAATGACAGACGGTGCAGGGGTCGGCCAGCCACTCAGCGCCCGGCCTCACCACACGCCCCGCCCACCTGCACGTGACGTCACACCCACACGCCTCCAGCTTCCGGTTCATTCTGCCAGCGTCCTCCTCGTGCTGCGGATGTCATTACCATTCCTAAGTTAAACCTTTCACAGCAGCTCATTTACACGATGGAAATGTATGAGAAGAGGAACATGTTGCACAAAGAAATTCTTGAGAATGTCTGAAAAGGCACGAGGTGAATTCAGTGCTCTTAGCTGGTGCTGTGTGCACATCTTTGAATACTGGAGGTCATTATACAGTCACGCTGGACTTGTGCTTTAATTCAATACATCCTCCAAACATTTTTGTACCCATAACCCTATACTATGAACCGATGCAGAAAAAAAAATTGCCATTAGCATACTGAAGAACATTCCAAACATTGGAAACATCCTAACATAGCCTAAGCTGTCTAAGGCCTAATATAAATAATCCAAGACCTAACACACACACTCCTGAGGCCCAAGTAGTATGAATTTGTACTATACAAGGCATAGGAGAGGAAGGCTATTGACTTCTTTCGCCGACCCTATACACAAAAAATAGGACATGTGGAATGCAGCAGTTAACATTATATTCACATATTAGCTGTACCCGGCTACGCGTTGCTGTGGCTCCGCAAGGCATGCAAGTTGCTGAACTTCCCTCTCTATCCTCTTATCCTCCAGTGCTATAGTCATAATGTCTTGGCACTTTCCCCTGATAATTCGCTTCCCTTTACCTTATCCTCCCCACCATCTCCCACTTCCCCATCCCCTGGTCCCTTATCATTCCCTCCTCCCTTGTCCCCTAGCATCCCCAACTCCCCAGTCCCATCGTCCTCCCCACCATTCTTCATTGCCCCGTCCCCTCGTCCCCACCATCCTCAACTCCCTCGTTCCTACCATCCCCATCTCCCCCGTCCTCCTCATCCTATCCACCATTACCCCCTTCCCTGTCCCCCTCGTCTTCCCCACCATCCCCCACTCCCTCGTCTGATGCATTCCCAAATGAGCTGATGTTCCCATCAGAAAACTGGGAACATCAAAATATCTGATGTTCGCATCACTGAAAAATAAGAAGTTAAAAAAACGAAATGAAAAAATGAAAAAATAAAAAAGTAAACTATACTCATGAAATGAACGAAATTGAAACAACACAGCTCAATTCCAACACAATGTCACAAAATAATTAAATCGAAATGAAAATAAATAGAAATCTATGAAAAATCAATTTATCAATAAAATCGGAAACATTGAAATGGAATCGTAACATATTTAGTATAGCGCGTGTTATTCTTACATGCAACAGATGGCGCTGTTTTTCAAAAAAGCCTGTTTTTACCTGTCACAGGTGTGGCACCTATACTTATACTCACGAAATGAACGGTATTGTAAACAACACAGCTCAATTCCAACACTGTCACAAAATAATTAAGTCAAAATGAAAATGAATCAAAATCCATGAAAACTTAATTAATCAATGCAATCAGAAACACTGAAATGGAATCATAACATATTTAGCATAGTGTGTGTTGCTCTTACATGCAACAGATCGTGCTGTTTCTCATAACAAACATGTTTTTACCTGTCAGAGGTGTGGCATCTATTTAGTAGATATATATGAACATGCGTGTATTCAAATGGAACGTTGTGTCACATTTTCTAAGCAATCGGTGAAGAACTTTGAGATTATAGCGTGTGTTGCTCTTACGTCTAACAGATGGTGCTGTTTAAAAAATAAACATTATTTTTTTCCTGTTACAGGTGAGGCATGTATATAGTAGGTATATAAAAACGCCCGCCTATTTAAATGCAACGGTGTATCAAAATTTCAAAGCAATCGGTAAAGACGTTTCAAAGATTTCCCTCATGAAATACACGAATAACAGTTAAAAAAAAAAATCCTATCACAGATGTGACCTCTATATAGTATGTATATAAAAACTCGCTCAGATGTGAATAGAATGTTGTGTGAAAATTTCAAAGCAATCGGTGAAGAACTTTCGGAGATTTGCGATTTTGAACAAACGAACATTAATTTTTTTATTTAAATAGTAGTAAGTAATTATGAATAGAACGCACCAAACTGGGAAGGCTATGTAGCACCATCAAATGTGCGGGATAATCAGAGGGCGCTAAATATCACCAAGGATGCCAATACGAGAACAAAAACGCGCAAGGCAAACGATATTAAAAGTATCCGAGTCGCCAAGAATTCTATCAAGGGACAAGTGACCGCGGGGAATGGCCAGAAAACAAGACACATGCTTGTCCTGGAAGTCAGGACATTCTACAAGGATGTGCACGACCGTTAGAGGAACAATGCAATTTGGACAGTAAGGAGCAGGTCGGCGCTCCATTAAGTGACCATGAGTTAAATGGGTATGGCCAATACATATCCTAGCCAGAGCCGTTTCCCACCGCCGGTTACAGTGGCAAGAGGAAGGCCACTGGGACACACGACTCCTAAGAGTACGCAGTTTGTTACCAATAACAGAAGACCAACAACTCTGCCAGCTGGTAAGGATGGAGGCATGAATACCTGGATAAAAGTTGAATTAAGGAATACCTTTACGGGAGATGGGACAAGTGCGGATAGCGTTCTTAGCAGCTGCATCCGCACCCTCATTTAAAGAGACGCCAATATGGAGGGGAACCCAGCAAAACACAACCGACTTAAATTTACTGGAGATAAGAAACGGCCAATGTTGAATCTCGATGACCACCGGGTGGACCGGATTAAAGGACCCTAAAGCCATGAGGGCACTACGAGAGTCAACTACCACCACGAAGGAGGATTGACACTGGGAAAGCAGGAGACGAAGAGCATAGAGAATAGCATAAAGTTCGGCTGTGAAGATGCTAGCCTCTGGAGGAAGGCGACACATATAAATGTGGTCAGGAAAAACAACAGAGTAGCCCACACCGTCAGCAGATTTAGACCCATCGGTGAAGATGGGAACAGAGTGGGAGTGAGAAGAAAAGTGCTCAAGGAAGAGGCGTTTCAGAACTGTAAGAGGGGTAAAAGCTTTAGTGATGCGGGTCAGAGAAGTACAAAATTTGGGAAGGGGGACCCTCCACAGGGGGCAAGAATGGAACAATAGGAGGAGAAACATTAGTAATATGAACCGAAAGAGAATCTTGTAAGCGAGACAAATGGACAGAAAGAGGAGGTGGTGAAGAGGAACAGGAACTACATGAGGGGTAAAAGTCAAAGCACGATAGAAGCGAGAGTGAGGATGCTGTAAGGATCGCGCAAGATAGTGAAGACTGTAACGATCACGGCGGTCCTGGAGAGACAAAGCCAGTATCAGCGTACAAGCTGAGCGTAGGAGTTGAACGAAAAGCACCAAAGCTGAGGTGCAACCCAGTATGGTGCAAAGGATCAAGATGGCGAAGAGTAGAAGGAGAAGCAGAAGAGTATGCAGGGCAACCATAATCGAGTTTAGACAGGACGAGAGAGGAATGCAAATAGAGGAGCGTGTGTATCCGCTCCCCAAGAAGTATGGGACAAAACCTTAACCACTGCACTGCGCAAAGCGCCTTTAGGCGCTCAGAGAGTTGTGTTTTTGTTTTTTAATTTGGCTATATTTTAATGTTTTTTAATGTTTTCATTACTATTTGTGTTTTGAAATGGAAATAGTTGACTTTGGAAACATTTTGACATTAAATTTACCTGAACATTTGTAAAAATAACAAAAATATGTCCTTGACAATTGCACCAAGACGTTTTTGCCGAAAATAGGTGAGCAGTGCAAGGGTTAAGTAGGTTAAGGGCCTTAGAGCATTCAATACGGAGGTAAGAGACATGAGGCGACCAAGACAAACGAGTGTCAAAGAATAACCCCAAAAGCTTTGTGGAATCTTTGTACTCAAGGGGATGACCATAAAGTGACAGAGGGACGAAAAACGACACGCTTCCGAGTAAAAGTCATGGCACAAGTCTTAGTAGTTGAGAACTTGAAGCCATGATTGGTGGCCCAAGATGACACGGCATCAATCGCAAGTTGAAGCCGCCATTGAAGGAGAGGCGAATCATCACCCTGACAGCAAAGAGTAAGATCGTCAACATAAAGAGTGGAGAAGACGCCAGAATGAAAGGAGGAAAGAAGACCATTGAGGGCAACCAGAAAAAGAGTAGTACTAAGAACGCTACCTTGGGGCACACCTTCATACTGCCGAAAAGAGGCAGAGAGAGTGGTACCAAGCCTGACTCAAAAGGTACGACGAGAGATAAAGCTTTGAAGGAAGAGAGGGAGATTACCACGAAGGCCAAAAGAATGAAGTTGAGATAGAATATGGTATCTCCAAGTCGTGCCATAAGCCTTTTCCAGGTCAAAAAGAACAGCAACAACGGAGGTCTTCGCAGCAAAAGCAGAACGAATATAGACCTCCAAGTTCACCAGGACATCAGTCGTGCTGCGGCACTTGCGAAAACCAAGTAGAGAAGTTTGGTGGTGATGGTGTTCCAAGAACCACATCAGACGGACATTTACCATACGCTCAAACAGCTTGCAAACACAACTCGTGAAAGCAATAGGGCGGAAGTCCTTAGGGGATGTACCAAGAGACCCTGGTTTCCGAATAGGGAGTACAACGGCATCGATCCAGTCCTCATGGACTGACGACGACTCCCAGACTTGGTTATACAGACTCAAATACTGAGACGTGCAAGAGGGAGAGGGGAAGCATCTCATAATGAATGTCATCCGAGCCCGCTGCTGTAGAAACGCAGAGGGCCAGGACAGACTGAAGTTCAGAGAGAGAGAGAATGGATCATTATATGGAAGGCAGAGATGAGTGTGGAAATCTAAGGGATGAGATTCAAGAACGGGCTTACGAAGAAGGAAAGATTGAGGAAGATGAGAACCAGAGCTAACAGAAGAAAAGTGGGAACCCAGTTCGGTCGCGACCTGCACTGGGTCCGCCACATGAGTACCACGGAGGTGAAGAACCGGATAGACATCTGGAACGAACTTAATGGTACGGATGGCCCTACGGGCCACCACACTTGCTTTCCGAAACAAAATAAATGAATCAGCTCTCTGCAGGCGTTGGTGTTTCTTCCAGGCTGCACGCTTACAGCGGACAGCCCGAGCACAGTCCGCATTCCACCAGGGAACGCACTTTCGTGTGCCCCGGGGGAGAGAGCGGAGGGCAGCGTTGAAGACGGTGTCATGAAAAAGGAGGGCGCGAGGGAGAGGCAAAGAGGAGAGGTCAGTGAGAGTAGCATGAAGGGTAAATAGGTTCCAGTCAACTTTGGCAAACTGCCACCTAGGGAAGGAGAGGGGAGGGTGAAAACAGAAAAAGGAAACAAGGATGGGGAAATGGTCACTGTTAAGGAGGTAATCAAGAACCTGCCAGTGAGATCTAAGTAAAGGGACGACGAGCAGAGAGAAAGATCAAGACAGGAAAGGGTGCGAGTAAGAGAGTCCACATGGGTGGGCTCACTTGAATTCAGAAGAGACAAGGAAGAACAAAGGACGAACGGTTCGAGAAGACGGCCTCGGGTGTTTGTCAGAACATCACCCCAGAGGGAATGTCGACAGTTGAAATCACCCAAATGGAGCACCGGCTCTGGCAAGGAGTCGAGGTGGTGGTTTAGATCAGGAAGAGAAAGCAGGACATTTGGAGGGAGATAAATGGAACAGACTGTATACCATTTACCCACAAAAACACTGGCAGCAGAAGTGTATAGGTGACAGAAGAAGTAGGGGGGCGAAGGGAATATCAGAACGAATTGAGAGAGCAGTAGAGTTATGAGCCCCAGCAAGAGCTGGGGGGGGGGGGGGGAGAAAGAAAGGAATAACCACGAAAGTGACCAGGATGAGCACCAAGAATTGGCTCCTGGAGACAAACACAAAGTGGTGAAAACTGTAATCAGAAGTTGGAGTTCATGGAAGTTGGCATAAAATCCACGAATATTCCACTGAAGAACAGACATTATCAAAAAGAGGCAGGACAGCAACAGAGAACACTGAAGAAACAATGGTAAAGAAGTACATAGTATATTAAATAAGCTTAGGATCAGGGTCAGCAAAATCAGGGTTAGGAGATCGTGGGTAAACTTAGTAAAGATGGAGGGAAGGGAGCAGGAGGACAGACCAGAGGCGGACAGACGGGGTCCAGAGGAGACAACCGAGCAGGGCTGTCAAGGACAGGAGGAGGAGGAGGAGGGGGGGGGGCAGAAACCGGGGAATGCACCTCAGCAAGAGCAAGCAACAGAAAGGGAATCAGGGGTTAAAGAAACCTCCATAGCTGGGACAGGGGCCCGTCCATCGAAATGGGAGGGGACGGAGTGAGTGTGTCAGAGGTGGGGGCGAGGAAGAAAGCGATGTCTTCTTACCCTCTGGGGAGGAGGAAGGAGAGGAGCCAGGCTTACGATTCTGACTCAAAGAGACAGGTGTACCAGCAACAACGTACTGGGCGACAGACTCAATGGTCTCGGCAGGAGAAGATGATCGGGAGTGAACAACATGAAGATTGCTGGGAGGATGATGGACATCCGCCTGAGACAGACAGGCGGCGTGGAGGGCCAAGACATTGTCTGGATGGCCTGGAAACGGTTGTGGGACTGAGGAAGGTGGGAAGGATTTAAATATGAAATGTGGGAAGAAAACAATAATTTACGGGCACCGAATATGTTATCCAGTGAATTAAGGAAATGTACATGTAAATTTAAAATGAATTTCCACAAATCACGAAACGTTTAAGTCTGTTTTTATTTTACTTCCCAGGATATTTAAGACTCAAATTGAACCTTCACAGTCAGTAAAGAATAACGGAACACTTGCGATTTGAAAACTTAAAAACAGGTGATTTAAGGGGAGAGAACAGGCAATGATCGCAGCTATTACTCGCAGCAATATCAGTCAATTAGGTTCACTGTCTCAAATTCGCCTGAAAAGCATTAGGACGACTGTCAGCCTATATGGGGCTGATAGTCGTCTCTAGTAACTGAAGCTCTCAACTTTGAATCAAGTCTAAGTCTTCCCTCAAATGGGCTAGAATTTATGTGATTGCAGCTTGGAGTCGTGGCCAGTATCTAACAGGCGCTGTGATTGACGATAAGCACACATCAAATGACTACCTTTCTCCACTTTGAGTCATGTCATCCAACATACTTAGGTACCCCAATGAACTGGAGAGGTCGAGATAAAGGTAGCCCAGTATTTACCTATACTGACCTGTCCTTCACAATACAATGACAATTAGTTTAACAGTGTCAAGAATCCCCACCTCCTCGAAAAACATTTACTTCACAAGATATCCTGACTGTACAGGGGGCCAGATTCACGAAGCAGTTACGCAAGTACACACGAACGTGTGCATCTTTCCTCAATCTTTGGCAGTTTTGGTTACCTTTATTAAACAGTTTACAAGCATGAAAACTTCCCAATTAACTGTTATTGTTATAAATAGCCTCCTGGTGCTTCAGAGCTCATTAAGTGTTTATTAATTGTAAACAAAGCAGCCAAAGATTGAGAAAAGATATACAGGTTCGCAAGCTCTTCATGAATCTGGGTCCAGGTTCCCTGGAATTTATATTGCATCAACACGCTGCATTTAATACCTTGTGTTACAGCGTTAAAAATGCCACACTTAGTGAGGGATGCTACAGAACCCCTCACCTGGTGTCACAACCTACCTCACCTGGTGTCACAACCTACCTCACCTGGTGTCACAACCCCCTCCTCACCTGGTGTCACAACCCCCTCCTCACCTGGTGTCACAACCCCCTCCTCACCTGGTGTCACAACCCCCCCTCACCTGGTGTCACAACCCCCCCTCACCTGGTGTCACAACCCACCTCACCTGGTGTCACAACCCCACCTCACCTGGTGTCACAACCCCACCTCACCTGGTGTCACAACCCCACCTCACCTGGTGTCACAACCCCCCTTCACCTGGTGTCACAACCCCACCTCACCTGGTGTCACAACCCCACCTCACCTGGTGTCACAACCTACCTCACCTGGTGTCACAACCTACCTCACCTGGTGTCACAACCTACCTCACCTGGTGTCACAACCCCCTCCTCACCTGGTGTCACAACCCCCTCCTCACCTGGTGTTACAACCCCCCTTCACCTGGTGTCACAACCCCCCCTCACCTGGTGTCACAACCCACCTCACCTGGTGTCACAACCCCCCCTCACCTGGTGTCACAACCCCCCCTCACCTGGTGTCACAACCCCACCTCACCTGGTGTCACAACCCCACCTCACCTGGTGTCACAACCCCACCTCACCTGGTGTCACAACCCCACCTCACCTGGTGTCACAACCCCCCTTCACCTGGTGTCACAACCCCCCTCACCTGGTGTCACAACCCCCCTCACCTGGTGTCACAACCCCCCCTCACCTGGTGTCACAACCCCCCCTCACCTGGTGTCACAACCCCCCCCTCACCTGGTGTCACAACCCCCCCCTCACCTGGTGTCACAACCCCCCCCTCACCTGGTGTCACAACCCCCCCTCACCTGGTGTCACAACCCCCCCCCTCACCTGGTGTCACAACCCCCCCCCTCACCTGGTGTCACAACCCCCCCCTCACCTGGTGTCACAACCCCCCCCTCACCTGGTGTCACAACCCCCCTCACCTGGTGTCACAACCCCACCTCACCTGGTGTCACAACCCCACCTCACCTGGTGTCACAACCCCCCCTCACCTGGTGTCACAACCCCCCCTCACCTGGTGTCACAACCCCCCCTCACCTGGTGTCACAACCCCCCCTCACCTGGTGTCACAACCCCCCCTCACCTGGTGTCACAACCCCCCTCACCTGGTGTCACAACCCCCCCTCACCTGGTGTCACAACCCCCCTCACCTGGTGTCACAACCTCCCTCACCTGGTGTCACAACCCCCCCCCTCACCTGGTGTCACAACCCCCCCCCTCACCTGGTGTCACAACCCACCTCACCTGGTGTCACAACCCCCCCCCCTCACCTGGTGTCACAACCCACCTCACCTGGTGTCACAACCCCCCTCACCTGGTGTCACAACCCCCCTCACCTGGTGTCACAACCCCCCTCACCTGGTGTCACAACCCACCTCACCTGGTGTCACAACCCCCCCTCACCTGGTGCCACAACCCCCCTCACCTGGTGTCACAACCCACCTCACCTGGTGTCACAACCCACCTCACCTGGTGTCACAACCCACCTCACCTGGTGTCACAACCCCCCTCACCTGGTGTCACAACCCCCCTCACCTGGTGTCACAACCCCCCTCACCTGGTGTCACAACCCCCCCTCACCTGGTGTCACAACCCCCCTCACCTGGTGTCACAACCCCCCCTCACCTGGTGTCACAACCCACCTCACCTGGTGTCACAACCCCCCCTCACCTGGTGTCACAACCCCCCTCACCTGGTGTCACAACCCCCCTCACCTGGTGTCACAACCCCCCTCACCTGGTGTCACAACCCCCCTCACCTGGTGTCACAACCCCCCCTCACCTGGTGTCACAACCCCCCCTCACCTGGTGTCACAACCCCCCTCACCTGGTGTCACAACCCCCCTCACCTGGTGTCACAACCCCCCTCACCTGGTGTCACAACCCCCCTCACCTGGTGTCACAACCCCCCTCACCTGGTGTCACAACCCCCCTCACCTGGTGTCACAACCCCCCTCACCTGGTGTCACAACCCCCCCTCACCTGGTGTCACAACCCCCCCTCACCTGGTGTCACAACCCCCCTCACCTGGTGTCACAACCCCCCCTCACCTGGTGTCACAACCCCCCCTCACCTGGTGTCACAACCCCCCTCACCTGGTGTCACAACCCACCTCACCTGGTGTCACAACCCCCCCTCACCTGGTGTCACAACCCCCCTCACCTGGTGTCACAACCCCCCTCACCTGGTGTCACAACCCCCCTCACCTGGTGTCACAACCCACCTCACCTGGTGTCACAACCCCCCCCTCACCTAAGGTTGCCACAAACTGCTCACCTGGATGACGTAAGAGTCCAACACTTCGTAGGCTTCATCCAATTCCCGGTAGACGGCGTCGCAGGCGGCTTCGTCACTCACTGTGGGAGACTGACTAGGTCATTAAGGGTCACCACACACACACACACACACACACACAAAAATCACCCCAACACACTATACCATCAATATACCAGCCTTGCCTGCAATAGTCATCCTGTAGACAATACTAGTTCCTGTTATCTAACACAGAGTTGGTATGAGGCTACAATTAACGATATAATTAAACAACAGTAAAAATTTAATTTAACTGACGCCTGTACGGAGTTACACAATTACATACTGCAAGATATTGGGGCTAAACCCGTCTCCGACTTTTCAACTGTCCAGTTTAGACGAGGCTCGGCCCACTACTCTCTTACATACAAAAACACTCATAATATCTAGGAGAGGGAAGAAGGTACCCTTGCCGTAGCCTACTTCAAGCAATCCTCAAATAAAGGCGTGAGAGAAGATCGCTGACCACGCACCTAGCTGTTCGTCAGTTACTAGCACTGCAATGTCATCTCAGGCCTCCCCTCTGTAACTCTCCCACTTGCTATACAGCCAGGTAGTTAATGTTCAGACCACGATGTCTTATCTTATATCCAAGCCAAGGTCGCAAAGACAGAGACAATAATAATCATCACTAGGATGTTCACAAATTTACTTCAAATATCATGTATATCAATATAAATTAACCTGCAACTCTTATCAATATCATACGCAAATATATATTTAGACTGGCATAACTAAAGCTAACCTTTGCCTCCTGGAACTAGACTTAAAATAATCCTTTGTTACACGGCAAAGCCTGCATGCAAACAAATTTATCAACATTTGCTTCACAATGAATATGTGTCAACATCCTCCGACTGAATATTTACATTCCACGGCAATTTTAAGTACACATGAATGAATCACACAAATATTAATACTCGCATAAGCACTATTGTATCCGCATATCATAAATCAATTATCTCATCAGCACTATAAGCATCACATAATAGAAAGTGCACAACATAAATCAATTTGAAACATTTCAACACCCTAAGATTCCTAAGAGAATCCTGCAGCCTAATCCTCTCGGCAATCTTTCGCGCCTATGAAAAATCAATTAATCCTATAGAAATATAAACATGTGTACAGTATATTATTATTATAATATATATATATATATATATATATATATATATATATATATATATATATATATATATATTGTGACGGTAACGCGTTGGTGTTCGGCTGTTAAGGCTAGGGGTATGGCCTCGTCACATAGTTATAAAAAAAAATAGAAAAAACTGGAACTTCGTCTGTGGTAAGGTAAGGAGAAGACACACAAAACACAAGTAAATTTTAACAATGAAATTTTAATTACGTTAAATAAATCAAAACATGAAAAAATGGACAAACAAATTCTTATAATAAAATCAATCAATCACAATAATAAGAATACTTAAATGACACAATGAAAAGTTACGTTAAGGCAAAATAACAAGAAGTGCAACACAAAAGTAAATGGGAGGTGCTGGAATATTGGCTGTAAGCCACCACTTCTCTCAGTACACGCTAGCGTCTAGCCGGGAGGAGTGGTGACAACGAGAGCACCGAATATTCTGAGGTCTGAGGTCGTGGCGACCCCAGACATCAAGTAGTATGGGGGGGGGGCGAGTGCAGGTGCAGCCAGACCGGCGACCAATCAGCGGAGCCGGTAGCGATCAACATGTAGTTTGGTGGTTTGAGTCCGAACAGGTGGCTGGCTGCATACGTTTTGCTCACCCTGGCAAGCCTTGCTGGTGTTGTTGTCGTTGTTGGACATGTCTTCCATAGTCGTTTTATATAATTTCGACGACGTAATTATGGAGGGAAGAGCAGGCTCAATCTCTTGAAGGAGATTATCGTCACAATTATATATATATATATATATATATATATATATATATATATTTATATCATCAACACAAGACAGAACACGAAACAATGGATATTGAATAGAAGTGTTTGTAGAAAGCCTATTGGTCCATATTTCTTGATGCTTCTATATTGGAGCGGAGTCTTGAGGTGGGTAGAATATAGTTGTGCAATAATTGGCTGTTGATTGCTGGTGTTGACTTCTTGATGTGTAGTGCCTCGCAAACGTCAAGCCGCCTGCTATCGCTGTATCTATCGATGATTTCTGTGTTGTTTACTAGGATTTCTCTGGCGATGGTTTGGTTGTGGGAAGAGATTATATGTTCCTTAATGGAGCCCTGTTGCTTATGCATCGTTAAACGCCTTGAAAGAGATGTTGTTGTCTTGCCTATATACTGGGTTTTTTGGAGCTTACAGTCCCCAAGAGGGCATTTGAAGGCATGAGCCCGGATGGGCACATGTATAAGCAAGTAGATGGGGTCGCCATGGGTTCTCCCCTAGGTGTCCTGTTTGCAAACTTCTACATGGGTACCATCGAGTAAAAAGTCTTAGTCGACATGAACTTGAAACCGGCCATATACTGCAGGTATGTTGACGACATTTTTACACAGGTACCTGATGTCAGACATCTGCAGGAGCTGAAGGAGGCATTTGAGCAGAGTTCCGTGCTGCGTTTCACTTACGAGATGGAAAAGGATGGGAAGCTGCCCTTTCTAGATGTAACAGTCATGGAAAAGGGCGGAGGTTTCCACACTGCAGTCTACACTATGGAAACAAACATAGGAATGTGCCTAAATGCCAACAGCGACTGCCCAGACAGGTACAAGAGGAGTGTTGTTAACGCATATGTCGACCGTGCTCTCAGCCTCAGCTCAGAATGGAAGCAAGTCGACGAAGAACTCTGTAGGGTAAGGCAGGTCCTAGTCAATAACGGCTTCTCCAATGGTTTCGTCGAAGACATCATAAGAAGGAAAGTGAAAAGCCATGCAACCTCTGAAGAGACAACTAACACAACACCTATACCCCCTATTAGACTATTTTACAGGAACTTCTTTTCCACAGCTCATAAAACTGAGGAAAGGGTCCTGAAAGATATTGTTAATAGAAACGTTATCCCTACAGACAAAAATCAGAGGATACAACTGACGATTTACTATAAAACCAGAAAAACGGCCAGCCTACTCATGAGAAACTCTCCAGACACAAAACAGAACGCTTTAAAAGAGACTAACGTAGTCTATGCCTTCAAATGCCCTCTTGGGGACTGTAAGCTCCAAAAAACCCAGTATATAGGCAAGACAACAACATCTCTTTCTAGGCGTTTAACGATGCATAAGCAACAGGGCTCCATTAAGGAACATATAATCTCTTCCCACAACCAAACCATCGCCAGAGAAATCCTAGTAAACAACACAGAAATCATCGATAGATACAGCGATAGCAGGCGGCTTGACGTTTGCGAGGCACTACACATCAAGAAGTCAACACCAGCAATCAACAGCCAATTATTGCACAACTATATTCTACCCACCTCAAGACTCCGCTCCAATATAGAAGCATCAAGAAATATGGACCAATAGGATTCTACAAACACTTCTATTCAATATCCATTGTTTCGTGTTCTGTCTTGTGTTGATGCAATTAATACCCTATTAATACTCTTGTTCTGTCTTGTGTTGATGAAATTAATACCCTATTAATACCATATCTTGTTCTGTCTTGTGTTAATGCCACATCACCCCTTCCACCTCACTCAAATGTAGATATAAAATCGGAGATGCGTAAGTTCTATTCAGTTGTGTATTTGTGAACTAAAGTCTTTGAAAATGTAATAAGTTTTACGAAACGCGCTCGTGTCGCGTCAGACTAGAAATAAAAATGAATTTTGGAGAATTGATTTTTGATTTACCTCCAACAGTGAAACGAAATGTACGAAAGATTGAGAAAATTCGTGTTAGAATTATTAATCTTACTTTTTCGGTCATATTTAATAATATATATATATATATATATATATATATATATATATATATATATATATATATATATATATATATATATATGTCGTACCTAGTAGCCAGAACTCACTTCTCAGCCTACTATTTAAGGCCCGATTTGCCTAATAAGCCAAGTTTTCCTGAATTAATATATTTACTATAATTTTTTTCTTATGAAATGATAAAGCAACCCTTTTCTCTATGTATGAGGTCAATTTTTTTTTAGAGTTAAAATTAACGTTGATATATGACCGAACCTAACCAACCCTACCTAACCTAACTTAACCTATATTTATAGATAAGGTTAGGTTAGGTAGCCAAAAAAAGTTAGGTTAGGTTAGGTAGGTTAGGTAGACGTAAAAACATTAATTCATGAAAACTTGGCTTATTAGGCAAATCGGGCCTTGCATAGTAGGCTGAGAAGTGCGTTCTGGCTACTAGGTACGACATATATATATATATATATATATATATATATATATATATATATGTCGTACCTAGTAGCCAGAACGCACTTCTCAGCCTACTATGCAAGGCCCGATTTGCCTAATAAGCCAAGTTTTCATGAATTAATTGTTTTTCGACTACCTAACCTATCTAACCTAACCTAACTTTTTCAGCTACCTAACCTAACCTATAAAGATAGGTTAGGTTAGGTAGGGTTGGTTAGGTTCGGTCATATATCTACGTTAATTTTAACTCCAATAAAAAATATTGACGTCATACATAATGAAATGGGTAGCTTTATCATTTCATAAGAAAAAAATTAGAGAAAATATATTAATTCAGGAAAACTTGGCTTATTAGGCAAATCGGGCCTTGCATAGTAGGCCGAGAAGTGCATTCTGGCTACTAGGTACGACATATATATATATATATTGTGACGGTAACGTGTTGGTGTTCGGCTGTTCAAAAGCTAGGGGTATGGCCTCGTCACATATAGAAACAAAAAATAGAAAATCTGGAACTTCGTCTGTGGTAAGGTAATGAGAAGACACACAAAACACAAGTAAATTTAACAATGAAATTTTAATTACGTTAAAAAAGCAAAACATGAATAAAATGGACATACAAATTCGTATAATAAAATCAATCAAAATAGTAAGAATAATCAAATGACAAAATGAAAAGTTACGTTAAGACAAGTGAGTAATAACAAGTGAGCAATATACAATCAAATAAGAGGTGCAGGAATATTGGCTTTAAGCTATCACCTCTCTTAGTACACGTAAGCCACAGCTTAGTCTACCAACGAGACGTGTTAACCTGTTGAAAGCATTGGATATTCTGAGGACTGAGGTCGTGGCGGCCCCAGACATCAAGTAGTGTGGTGGGTGGAGTGCAGTTGCAGCTGGACCCGCAGCCAATCAGCGATGAGCAGGCGACAAGACAGGTAGTTTGGTGGTTCGAGGTGGAGCAGGTGTTCCTGGCTGCATACGTTTTGCTCTCTGGCAAACCTTGGTGTTGTTGTCGTTGTTGGATATTTCTTCCATATTAGTTGTATAGGGATTTATATCGACGTATTTTGGAGGGAAGAGCAGGCTCAATCTCTTGAAGGAGATTATCGTCACAATATATATATATATATATATATATATATATATATATATATATATATATATATATATATATATATATATATATATATATATATATATGTCGTACCTAGTAGCCAGAACGCACTTCTCACCCTACTATGCAAGGCCAAATTTGCCTAATAAGTCAAGTTTTCATGAATTATTTGTTTTTCGACTACCTAACCTAACTTTTTCGGCTACCTAACCTAACCTATAAAGATAGGTTAGGTAGGGTTGGTTAGGTTCAGTCATATATCTACGTTAATTTTAACTCCAATAAAAAAAAAATTGACCTCATACATAATGAAATGGGTAGCTTTATCATTTCATGAGAAAAAAATTAGAGAAAATATATTAATTCAGGAAAACTTGGCTTATTAGGCAAATCGGGTCGTGCATAGTATGCTGAGAAGTGAGTTCTGGCTACTAGGTACGACATTATATATATATATATATATATATATATATATATATATATATATATATATATATATATATATATATATATATATATATATATATATATATATATATATATATATATATATACACACACGTGTGTATATCACGAAAATAAACACGTGATTAAGAATGTGACAATGTCAGACCACGGAGGAAAATGACAGGTGGCGGGCGAGGCAGTCTTCTTGTCCCCATCTTCTGAGGTCATGTTCATATTTCATTATCGCCAAGACAGGATATTATATAACACGATGTCTACTAAATACAAATCAATATATCTGCCTCATTTGAGTTTCAAACACCTTAACAAGTGTTCCACAACGCCATGCTGGCCAGTGGCCGGTCAGGGGGCGTTGCTCCCGGTAAAGTTAAGGTGGCTAATGACGCGTCCCGAGTTACAGCTCGTTAATGTAATTACATCTGCGGTTAAATAATTAACTAACACCAGTGTTTATCCAAGACCCTCCTTGTGATGTATAGAGATAATACATAAAGGATCCATATTTACACCCGCTGATCAGTACTCCCCCCCCCCCCCCCCCCCAGTCATACAGTGGGCCCCAGAGGAGAGCCGGGCGCAGGTCATACAACTATACAGGGAACTGTTGTAATATAATTTCATGTGATAAAATAGTGGAGTGGAGGAGGTTGGTGGCCACCTGGTCGACCTACCTTTGTGGTGCGTTGGTTCGTATTTCTCCGAGACTATTTGGGTAGTTGTGTTGTTCTTTAATGACCATAATTGGTAACTGGGAGTGATTGAGGAGACGGAGGGCAGAGGGTGGTGGGGGCCGGCTTCCTACGGTGGTTACTGGCGGTGTCACAGCCTACATGACCCGCCAGGGGACACACCTAATGACTGTACTGCTGTCTTGTTGAAGCACACACTTGTTACACTTTGTTAAAATGTGTAAACACTTGGGCTTTTACCGGTCATTTGACAACAGTTTGCAGAGGTTGTTACTACAGTTGGTTAGTGTGACGGCCGCCACTAACGAGCGAGGTGTCTCCCAGAGCTCTCAGCGGTGACTGGTCAGGCAGGCCTCCCTCCCGGCCAGACGTCGCCCGGGACATAAACATAACTAATCGTACTATGATCACCTCTATCAACCTCTGACACACGTGTATACTCTACAGTAAAATAGTTTTGGTGTATAAATGATTACGGTGATTTATATGATTTGGTGTAAATGATTTTTGGTGATTAGATGATTACCGGAATACCTACAGAGGAGGCAACCAGCTGGCTATAGTGTTGAAATGACCCGGTTGTTTTGTGCTCGCCAGACGTACGACGCAACTTAATATTAATAACACTTTCAGGTTCCACTGACGCAGTACCAAGTCACTCATTAAAATATTTGTTAAAAATTTAAATTTTATCGGATCAATCTGGTAGTAGTTTCAAAATAAGCGTCTTTAGATTGCACACAATTTGATACCAAAATCAAAGATATAACATGAAACGATGTCCAAACACTTGAAAGATTATAAATAGGCTTTTGATCCGAATATTAAAATATGTTAAAATTCTATTTATTGTCCTATTATCTTGGGACTAGTTTTAAAATACGCGCCTTTTTATTGCGAACAATTTGATACCAAAATGAAAGACGTAACACGAAATTTGATGTTATCAAATTGAACGAGTTGAACATTAGGTTGCAGTGTACAAATTGATGCTCGTTCACGGGTAACTTTAGGCTTTTCTGCGGGGAGGCACTCCAGCCTTTTGTACATTATATTCACACACATCTCTAGGGAATTTAATTGCGAACACAATGATACCAAAACGAGCGACGTAGCACGAGAATTAAGGTAAAAAAATGGAACGAGAATGCACATGTTACTGATTTTATGCGCTTTTGCCGAATTTAGGCTTTGCTGTTGGGAGTCACGCTAGGCTTTTGGACGTTATATATATACACACCTGTAGAGAATTTAATTGCGAACACAATGATACCAAAACGAGCGACATAGCACGAGAATTAAGGTGAGAAAGCTGGAACGAGTACACACATTTGGGTGTCACCGCGCGCTTACCCGCACGCCGATTGATTGATGAAGATTAAGCCACCCAAGAGGTGGCACGGGCATGAATAGCCCGTAAGTGGTGGCCCTTTTGAGCCATTACCAGTATCAAGAGCTGATACTGGAGATCTGTGGAGGTGCGACTGCACCCTGCGTGACGGGAGATGTCTCCCGGACCAAATGGTGACCAGATGGTGTGCACGCCCAGGCACATGACCCCCATGTCAACCGCGCGTTTCCACGGAACGCGAAAATAACAACTGATCCAGTTGTTATTCTCCGTATTACTTCTTATTGATGATAAACAACATTTGTTCAACTTTTTATTAACACAAGAACATGAATATTGTAAATATTAGTGTAATGTGCTCGTGTGACACTAGAGCACCCAGGTGTGACACTAGAGCGCCCAGGTGTGACACTAGAGCGCCCAGGTGTGACACTAGAGCGCCCAGGTGTGACACTAGAGCGCCCAGGTGTGACACTAGAGCGCCCAGGTGTGACACTAGAGCACCCAGGTGTGACACTAGAGCGCCCAGGTGTGACACTAGAGCGCCCAGGTGTCACACTAGAGCGCCCAGGTGTCACACAAGAGCGCCCAGGTGTCACACTAGAGCGCCCAGGTGTCACACTAGAGCGCCCAGGTGTCACACTAGAGCGCCCAGGTGTCACACTAGAGCGCCCAGGTGTCACACTAGAGCGCCCAGGTGTCACACTAGAGCGCCCAGGTGTCACACTAGAGCGCCCAGGTGTCACACTAGAGCGCCCAGGTGTCACACTAGAGCGCCCAGGTGTCACACTAGAGCGCCCAGGTGTGACACTAGAGCGCCCAGGTGTCACACTAGAGCGCCCAGGTGTCACACTAGAGCGCCCAGGTGTCACACTAGAGCGCCCAGGTGTCACACTAGAGCGCCCAGGTGTCACACTAGAGCGCCCAGGTGTCACACTAGAGCGCCCAGGTGTCACACTAGAGCGCCCAGGTGTCACACTAGAGCGCCCAGGTGTCACACTAGAGCGCCCAGGTGTCACACCAGAGCGCCCAGGTGTCACACCAGAGCGCCCAGGTGTCACACCAGAGCGCCCAGGTGTGACACCAGAGCACCCAGGTGTGACACCAGAGCACCCAGGTGTCACACCAGAGCACCCAGGTGTGACACCAGAGCACCCAGGTGTGACACCAGAGCACCCAGGTGTCACACCAGAGCACCCAGGTGTCACACCAGAGCACCCAGGTGTCACACCAGAGCACCCAGGTGTCACACCAGAGCGCCCAGGTGTCACACCAGAGCGCCCAGGTGTCACACCAGAGCGCCCAGGTGTCACACTAGAGCGCCCAGGTGTCACACTAGAGCGCCCAGGTGTGACACTAGAGCGCCCAGGTGTGACACTAGAGCGCCCAGGTGTGACACTAGAGCGCCCAGGTGTGACACTAGAGCGCCCAGGTGTGACACTAGAGCGCCCAGGTGTGACACTAGAGCGCCCAGGTGTGACACTAGAGCGCCCAGGTGTGACACTAGAGCGCCCAGGTGTGACACCAGAGCGCCCAGGTGTCACACCAGAGCGCCCAGGTGTCACACCAGAGCGCCCAGGTGTCACACCAGAGCACCCAGGTGTGACACCAGAGCACCCAGGTGTGACACCAGAGCACCCAGGTGTGACACCAGAGCACCCAGGTGTGACACCAGAGCACCCAGGTGTGACACCAGAGCACCCAGGTGTGACACCAGAGCACCCAGGTGTGACACCAGAGCACCCAGGTGTGACACCAGAGCACCCAGGTGTGACACCAGAGCACCCAGGTGTGACACCAGAGCACCCAGGTGTGACACCAGAGCACCCAGGTGTGACACCAGAGCACCCAGGTGTGACACCAGAGCACCCAGGTGTGACACTAGAGCACCCAGGTGTGACACCAGAGCACCCAGGTGTGACACCAGAGCACCCAGGTGTGACACCAGAGCACCCAGGTGTGACACCAGAGCACCCAGGTGTGACACCAGAGCACCCAGGTGTGACACCAGAGCACCCAGGTGTGACACCAGAGCACCCAGGTGTGACACCAGAGCACCCAGGTGTGACACCAGAGCACCCAGGTGTGACACCAGAGCACCCAGGTGTGACACCAGAGCACCCAGGTGTGACACCAGAGCACCCAGGTGTGACACCAGAGCACCCAGGTGTGACACCAGAGCACCCAGGTGTGACACCAGAGCACCCAGGTGTGACACCAGAGCACCCAGGTGTGACACCAGAGCACCCAGGTGTGACACCAGAGCACCCAGGTGTGACACCAGAGCACCCAGGTGTGACACCAGAGCACCCAGGTGTGACACCAGAGCACCCAGGTGTGACACCAGAGCACCCAGGTGTGACACCAGAGCACCCAGGTGTGACACTAGAGCATCCAGGTGTGACACTAGAGCATCCAAGTGTCTTCCAGTATCTATAAGACACTTGATCCAGAGACTAGGCCTTCCAGTGTCACCCACAGACATATATAATGCCTCTCTCGTCTCTTTTGTAGAGTATATTTTAGTGCCTCAAGACGGAGCCAATAGTCCATGTGGTATATACTGTCTCCGTGCCCAGTGTTCTGTCCCTCTGTCTCACCCACCTGTCCCGCTCTGTCGAGGGGAAGCGAGCACCGAGCAGTACTCAAGACAGGAAAGCACAAATGGTTTAGACAGTGCCAACATTGAGGCGGGATTTTTGGATATAAATGGTTTCCTACTCTATCTTTTATCTCTTTTGGCTGATGTTGGCTCTGTTGATCCTCGTCTTGATGCTGGGCGAGTGAGCATATTCCCAGCACACTCTTGGTGCTTGGGTGGTCAGTTGATGTGTTGGTGGTGTGGAGCCTGGTGCTCCACACGGCTCCAGGTGCTGGCTTCATACTTCTCTGTCACCAGTCACTTCTAATATTATAGTGCTGTTAGTATGGTGTTAGTGGTAAGTAGATTGTGAGGGAGAGAGTAGTGAGGGAGAGAGCAGTGAGAGGGAGAGTAGAGAGGGAGACCGTGGTAGTGAGTGTACGGGTTCAGACAGTCAGAAGGAAACACTGCAGGTTCTGATACATTTATTAAGCTACACTATACAAGATGTGAGAAAATATAAGACTATACCTGTAAATATTAGCCACATAGGGTGGGTTAGTGACCTTCCCCTCAAGCCGGTTAATACCGAGGGAACAAGCTTGTTGCGTCACTCACCAGCCAGTTAACTACTAGTCACTATACCTTCCTTCATAGCCAATACCAGCTTTACATTGGCTTAAAAATCGTTTCTCATTTCGGTGAATCAAGTCAATGATAATGACGCTGATATATGTATGTTTATTATGTACGTCAGTAGTGGTAGGGGCTACTGCCATGCCGACCACTGCGACACTGACTGGGGACCAGATTCACGAAACAGTTACTCAAGCACTTATGAACGTGTTCATCTTTCCTCAATTTTTGATGGCTTTGGTTACATTTATTAAACAGTTTACAAGCCTGAAAACTGCCCAATCAACAGTTGTTATTGTTATAAACAGCCTCCTGGTGCTTGGGAGCTCAATTAACTGTTTAATAAATATAAACAAAGCCGCCAATGATCGAGAAAAGATATACAGGTTCGTAAGTGCTTGCGTAACTGCTTCGTGAATCTGGTCCCCTGGTGCTGGGAGACCTTAGGGTTGACGAACTCTCTTGGGCAACACCTGGCTGCTCCTGTACTCCAGGTCTCATGCCTCAAATGCAACACTTCTCAAAACATATACATATATAATTACACATATTATGCACACATGAACCAAAGTAAAGATTATATATATATATATATATATATATATATATATATATATATATATATATATATATATATATATATATATATATATATATATATGTCGTACCTAGTAGCCAGAACTCACTTCTCAGCCTACTATGCAAGGCCCGATTTGCCTAATAAGCCTAGTTTTCATGAATTAATGTTTTTTCGACTACCTAACCTACCTAACCTAACCTAACGTTTTCGGCTACCTAACCTAACCTAACCTATAAAGATAGGTTAGGTTAGGTAGGGTTGGTTAGGTTCGGTCATATATCTACGTTAACTTTAACTCCAATAAAAAAAAATTGACCTCATACATAATGAAATGGGTAGCTTTATCATTTCATAAGAAAAAAATTAGAGAAAATATATTAATTCAGTAAAACTTGGCTTATTAGGAAAATCGGGCCTTGCATAGTAGGCTGAGAAGTGAGTTCTGGCTACTAGGTACGACATATATATATATATATATATATATATATATATATATATATATATATATATATATATATATATATATATATATATATAACAACCATATCCAGTCTGCAATTGCAACACACATTTTAAAAACATTTGTTGTATAAAGATCAACAATTACATATACTCGGTGGCTATTAAAACATGTTATGTCTGGCTACGAACAACTTTAATCACGGATACTCACACACAGCGAGATGTATACTCAGCTCCTCTGGGTATACTCACAGTTTACTTTCATCCTGCATAATGTTAAGAACAAAAGTACTCTACATGGTAGACCAGGGGCCGTTGGTGGCCTTAATAACCACCAAAAGGTTAATTGGCCTTAAAGTCCATCACGAGACTTAGCCACTGTTCTGATGCACGAGTGATGTGGTCAACACATACCTGGCCACAATACCAGCATGTGGTCAACACATACCTGGCCACAATACCAGCATGTGGTCAACACATACCTGGCCACAATACCAGCATGTGGTCAACACATACCTGGCCACAATACCAGCATGTGGCCAACACATACCTGGCCACACCACCAGCATGTGGCCAACACATACCTGGCCACACCACCAGCATGTGGCCAACACAAGCCTGGCCACACCACCAGCATGTGGCCAACACATACCTGGCCACACCACCAGCATGTGGCCAACACATACCTGGCCACACCACCAGCATGTGGCCAACACATACCTGGCCACAATACCAGCATGTGGCCAACACAAGCCTGGCCACAACACCAGCATGTGGCCAACACATACCTGGCCACAATACCAGCATGTGGTCAACACATACCTGGCCACAATACCAGCATGTGGCCAACACATACCTGGCCACACCAGCATGTGGCCAACACATACCTGGCCACACCACCAGCATGTGGCCAACACATACCTGGCCACACCACCAGCATGTGGCCAACACATACCTGGCCACAATACCAGCATGTGGCCAACACAAGCCTAGCCACAACACCAGCATGTGGCCAACACATACCTGGCCACAATACCAGCATGTGGCCAACACATACCTGGCCACACCACCAGCATGTGGCCAACACATACCTGGCCACACCACCAGCATGTGGCCAACACATACCTGGCCACACCACCAGCATGTGGCCAACACATACCTGGCCACACCACCAGCATGTGGCCAACACATACCTGGCCACACCACCAGCATGTGGCCAACACATACCTGGCCACAATACCAGCATGTGGCCAACACAAGCCTGGCCACAACACCAGCATGTGGCCACAATACCAGCATGTGGCCAACACATACCTGGCCACAATACCAGCATGTGGTCAACACATACCTGGCCACAATACCAGCATGTGGCCAACACATACCTGGCCACACCACCAGTATTGACCCCCTTGTCACGGGGTACACAATAATGAACACTACTGACTATTGTAAGAAGGATCATGTCATAACAAGAGTGTAATACCCTGGGTTAATATTTCCAGGTATATTGTGCATTTACATACAAAGAACGTGACCTCAGACGAGAATTGAAAGAGAATTGATGACTAACTATCCAGAAAAGGTTACAATGTGTATGTGATAACAACCTTTCATTATCTTGCTAAGATATATTGGTCATGATAGCGTGTGTGTATTATATATATATATATATATATATATATATATATATATATATATATATATATATATATATATATATATATATATATATATACACATATATATATATACACATATATATATATATACATATATATATACATATATATATATATATATATAAAATATATATATATATGTATATTATATATATATATATATATATATATATATATATATATATATATATATATATATATATATAATTTTTTTAATCTATACATAGCCTATGTAGTATAGAAATTTGGTATATTTTGTATGCAAGGTTAAGGCAGTTCGACACATTCCATGGTGATATATTTCTATGCAGATTTCATATCATGTGACTAATTTACATATATAACTTAACATGTACCTTTTTCCTTCGTGGATGATAGTGGGTTAAGAGCGCAAAATAGTGGTGGTGGGGAGACAGATGGCGGCAGCGTTTGTGCACCAGTTAGCACACACGGTGACAACCACATCTGTCCTCTGATATAAACTTTATAAATATTTATATTTATAAAGAATTATTTGCTCTGCCAGCGGTGAATTATCACTGATTGACCGGTCAGACAGGCTGACAGTGTCCGGTCAGACAGGCTGACAGTGTCCGGTCTGACAGGCTGACAGTGTCCGGTCAGACTGGGTGACAGTGTCCGGTCAGACTGGGTGACAGTGTCCGGTCAGACTGGCTGACAGTGTCCGGTCAGACAGGCTGACAGTGTCCGGTCAGACAGGCTGACAGTGTCCGGTCAGACTTGTCTCTGTCACGCATTCACATGGCCTGAAGTAACCCTAACAACATCTAAAGGAATACAGAAAACAGGAGAGAATAAAGAGACGATACCAAGGAGAGGGCTGTACCATCAGACCAAACAATACACATTATACTAAACTATGACAACGAGGGGTAGACGAGGGATTGAGCCAAGACCAGCACTGGGCCCAGGGATCAACCACCCAAAGTATGAAGTCTAAGTTCATTTTCAGAATAAAACTATCGGGAAGTAATGGGTTTGGGAAGTGTCCCAAAGTAGGTTGGTGCCACTGTTCACGACCCACACACCTGGGGGTCACACACCTGGGGTCACACACCTGGGATCACACACCTGGGATCACACAGGTTCAAAGGTTTGCCACCAGACTAGTACCCGAGCTGAGAGGTATGAGCTACGAGGAGAGACTACGGGAATTGAACCTCACTTCGTTGGAAGACAGAAGAGTTAGGGGGGACATGATCACCACATTCAAGATTCTCAAGGGAATCGACAGGGTTGATAAAGACACGCTATTTAACACAAGGGGCACACGCACTAGGGGACACAGGTGGAAACTGAGTGCCCAAATGAGCCACAGAGATATTAGAAAGAACTTTTTTAGTGTCAGTGGTTGACAAATGGAATGCATTAGGAAGCAATGTGGTGGAGGCTGACTCCATACACAGTTTCAAGTGTAGATATGATAGAGCCCAATAGGCTCAGGAACCTGTACACCTGTTGAGTGACGGTTGAGAGGCGGGACCAAAGAGCCAGAGCTCAACCCCCGCAAGCACAACTAGGTGAGTACAACTAGGTGAGTACCTGTGGACAAACACCTGGGGTCACAGACCTGGGGCAACACACCTGGGGCCACACCTGGGGTCACAGACCTGGGGTCACACATCTGGGGGGGGGACACCTGGGGTCACACACCTGGGGTCACAGACCTGGGGCAACACACATGGGGCCACACACCTGGGATCACACACCTGGGGTCACACACCTGGGGTCACATCTGTGGACACACCTGGGGTCACGCACCAGGGGCCACACCTGGGGTCACACACCAGGGGCCACACCTGGGGTCACACACCAGGGGCCACACCTGGGGTCACACACCAGGGGCCACACCTGGGGTCACACACCAGGGGCCACACATCTGGGGACACACACCTGGGGTCACACACCAGGGGCCACACCTGGTGTCACACACCTGGGGTCACACACCAGGAGCCACACATCTGGGGACACACACCTGGGGCCCACACACCTGGGGTCACACATCTGGGGACACACACCTGGGGTCACACACCAGGGGCCACACCTGGTGTCACACACCTGGGGTCACACACCAGGGGCCACACACCAGGGGTTACACACCAGGAGCCACACATCTGGGGACACACACCTGGGGCCCACACACCTGGGGTCACACACCTGGGGTCACACACCTGGGGTCACACACCTGGGGTCACACACCTGGGGTCACACACCACTTACATCTCTCCAAAGTAATTACAACAACTACTGACCTCCAATCACTCTACTTGATACAGACATCCTTGTAGCGCTCTGATACTCGCAATTATATTCTTTAATAATTACAAACTTATTGGTCCTAGTGATGAGACGTGCCACGGTGGCCACTGGTCAACACCCTGGCCACTGGTCAACACCCTGGCCACTGGTCAACACCCTTGCCACTGGTCAACACCCTGGCCACTGGTCAACACCCTGGCCACTGGTCAACACCCTGGCCACTGGTCAACACCCTGGCCACAGGTCAACACCCTGGCCACAGGTCCACACCCTGGCCACAGGTCAACACCCTGGCCACAGGTCAACACCCTGGCCACAGGTCAACACCCTGGCCACAGGTCAACACCCTGGCCACAGGTCAACACCCTGGCCACAGGTCAACACCCTGGCCACAGGTCAACACCCTGGCCACTGGTCAACACCCTGGCCACAGGTCAACACCCTGGCCACTGGTCAACACCCTGGCCACTGGTCAACACCCTGGCCACTGGTCAACACCCTGGCCACTGGTCAACACCCTGGCCACTGGTCAACACCCTGGCCACTGGTCAACACCCTGGCCACTGGTCAACACGCTGGCCACAGGTCAACACGCTGGCCACTGGTCAACACGCTGGCCACAGGTCAACACCCTGGCCACAGGTCAACACCCTGGCCACTGGTCAACACCCTGGCCACTGGTCAACACCCTGGCCACTGGTCAACACCCTGGCCACAGGTCAACACCCTGGCCACTGGCCAACACCCTGGCCACTGGTCAACACCCTGGCCACTGGCCAACACCCTGGCCACTGGTCAACACCCTGGCCACTGGTCAACACCCTGGCCACTGGTCAACACCCTGGCCACTGGTCAACAGAGATCTCAAACAACAGCCATTCCTTACCATCCACCGTGAAGATGACCCTTGACCTCAGCAGCGGGCGACCCGCACCCGAACTTCTTCAACTCGTCCCGACGATCGTTATAAAGTTGTTTACATGATAAGAATATTACAAGTGCATAAAGGAAGCAAGGGAGAGGTCGCCGGAGGCTGGTTGGCAGCGTGACCCGGGGTCAACACTTCCTCTCCCACGGGTATGTGTAGTGTGGCTTGCTAGCCTGGGTAGCGTGTGGCTTGCTAGCCTGGGTAGCGTGTGGCTTGCTAGCCTGGGTAGTGTGTGGCTTGCTAGCCTGGGTAGTGTGTGGCTTGCTAGCCTGGGTAGTGTGTGGCTTGCTAGCCTGGGTAGTGTGGCTTGCTAGCCTGGGCAGTGTGTGGCTTGCTAGCCTGGGTAGTGTGTGTCTTGCTAGCCTGGGTAGTGTGTGTCTTGCTAGCCTGGGTAGTGTGTGTCTTGCTTGCCTGGGTAGTGTGTGGCTTGCTAGCCTGGGCAGTGTGGCTTGCTAGCCTGGGCAGTGTGTGGCTTGCTAGCCTGGGTAGTGTGGCTTGCTAGCCTGGGCAGTGTGTGGCTTGCTAGCCTGGGTAGTGTGTGTGTCTTGCTAGCCTGGGTAGTGTGTGTGGCTTGCTAGCCTGGGTAGTGTGTGTGGCTTGCTAGCCTGGGTAGTGTGTGTGGCTTGCTAGCCTGGGTAGTGTGTGTGGCTTGCTAGCCTGGGTAGTGTGTGTGGCTTGCTAGCCTGGGTAGTGTGTGTGGCTTGCTAGCCTGGGTAGTGTGTGTGGCTTGCTAGCCTGGGTAGTGTGTGTGGCTTGCTAGCCTGGGTAGTGTGTGTGGCTTGCTAGCCTGGGTAGTGTGTGTGGCTTGCTAGCCTGGGTAGTGTGTGTGGCTTGCTAGCCTGGGTAGTGTGTGTGGCTTGCTAGCCTGGGTAGTGTGTGTGGCTTGCTAGCCTGGGTAGTGTGTGTGGCTTGCTAGCCTGGGTAGTGTGTGTGGCTTGCTAGCCTGGGTAGTGTGTGTGGCTTGCTAGCCTGGGTAGTGTGTGTGGCTTGCTAGCCTGGGTAGTGTGTGTGGCTTGCTAGCCTGGGTAGTGTGTGTGGCTTGCTAGCCTGGGTAGTGTGTGTGGCTTGCTAGCCTGGGTAGTGTGTGTGGCTTGCTAGCCTGGGTAGTGTGTGTGGCTTGCTAGCCTGGGTAGTGTGTGTGGCTTGCTAGCCTGGGTAGTGTGTGTGGCTTGCTAGCCTGGGTAGTGTGTGTGGCTTGCTAGCCTGGGTAGTGTGTGTGGCTTGCTAGCCTGGGTAGTGTGTGTGGCTTGCTAGCCTGGGTAGTGTGTGTGGCTTGCTAGCCTGGGTAGTGTGTGTGGCTTGCTAGCCTGGGTAGTGTGTGTGGCTTGCTAGCCTGGGTAGTGTGTGTGGCTTGCTAGCCTGGGTAGTGTGTGTGGCTTGCTAGCCTGGGTAGTGTGTGTGGCTTGCTAGCCTGGGTAGTGTGTGTGGCTTGCTAGCCTGGGTAGTGTGTGTGGCTTGCTAGCCTGGGTAGTGTGTGTGGCTTGCTAGCCTGGGTAGTGTGTGTGGCTTGCTAGCCTGGGTAGTGTGTGTGGCTTGCTAGCCTGGGTAGTGTGTGTGGCTTGCTAGCCTGGGTAGTGTGTGTGGCTTGCTAGCCTGGGTAGTGTGTGTGGCTTGCTAGCCTGGGTAGTGTGTGTGGCTTGCTAGCCTGGGTAGTGTGTGTGGCTTGCTAGCCTGGGTAGTGTGTGTGGCTTGCTAGCCTGGGTAGTGTGTGTGGCTTGCTAGCCTGGGTAGTGTGTGTGGCTTGCTAGCCTGGGTAGTGTGTGTGGCTTGCTAGCCTGGGAAGTGTGTGTGGCTTGCTAGCCTGGGTAGTGTGTGTGGCTT
>NC_091217.1:17536853-17604353 GCF_040958095.1 Procambarus clarkii | reverse complement strand
TTTTGTCAGGAAAGCATGAGACTCTGATCACCCATCAGCTCAAATCATCCTGGTTTTGTGAGGAAAATCTCATCAATACTCCAAGACCCAGTGAATATCTTCTTTGGAAGGAAACAATGTCGATTTCGTCTACAATAGATGGACAAACAATGTTGTTGATTACCTGCTGTCCAGCTGACTGGTATTCTGCGCAACCCAGTACGCAGGCGTCCCAAACTGTCGTACTGCACTCGTCGCCCATGACTTTTTTTTTGTGATGACTGTATCACTGATCAGGTCACTTAAAGTCCTACCTGAAGGGCAAGGTGATACCCTGCGGGCATCGCCACAAGGGGGCACCTTGGAAGGTGTACCGAGCTTTACAAGGAAAGGTAGACGAAACAGCTCAATTAGGTGTTAGGTATCCTTGAATCCTCCTGGAAGAATCATTTTACGACCTCTGTTGGAAGAGGAATGAATTTATCCAGGCCTAGGAGTCTCAGACATTAGGTAGGGCAGTTCATTACTACGTGGAGACGTCATGAAGACGTCAGAGAGAAAGAAAGTTGAAACCCAGCTTTCAGGCGAGGAGGGACGGTGGATCGAGGTGCAGCAGGCACCTAAGAAAACTGAGGCTTCACCACGTGCCTCTACCAGCAAGACACCAGACATAATGGACCTAGAAAGGACACGACCAGTCCCACACCAGACATCGCCAGACTCTGCACATCTTCCAAACATCAAGATAATGTAGACAGACCACTTTCCTACAGCATATGGAGTAGTAACGGCAATGGAAAAGGAACAACCAGAGCTCAAACTTTCCATCACAGTCAACCTGAAAGAAGAAATAATAATAACACCACCACAAGACCAACAGACTGCAAATTACATATAAAAAGTAAGAGTCCTGCAAGGGAAACCTGTATGCTTGGAAAAGCTGGACCCTTCAGAAAGACGCACACGAGTCGTGCTTTTGGGATACCCAATCGACTTTCCCCTGGATCCAGTACTAGAACACAAGCAAATCCTGAATGCAGAACGATGCCGCACAAAAGTAGACAAGGCAGCGACACGTCAGGTTCTGGTGACCGTCATGGGACATGTGCCAGAAACATTCAGTCTTGGAAACTGTGGAACATACCGACAGAGACCATACGTCCCAGAACCCCTGCGCTGCTTCAGGTGTCAGAAATACGGCCACCATCAGTCACGCTGCACCGGACAGGAGAGATGCGGAGTGTGCAGCCTGAGACACCCAACCAAAGACTGTATAGCCAAGCACAAGGCAAACCAGGCCACAACAGCCAAATGTCCGAATTGTGGAGGCAAACATCATGCCTGAAACACAACCTGCTCTGCACGGAAAGAATAGTTGCAGACAGCTCAGGCCAAGATAAACACACAGACCAGCACTACATACACCAACACCAACGTCTGGAACACTCGTGCACAGCCACAACAGACACCCACTCTCACAGAGCAAAATTTCCCGAATCTATCAATTCCAATTCAGAAAATACACAAAAATGCAGCCAAAATACAACAAAAGCAAAAAGCAATTACTTTCAGAATCAACACAACAAATGTACAGTTTTACCGAAGTCCAGCTGAAAAACATCGTGAAGATCATGGCAGAGAACATTATCAATTGCCAACAGATAACGCAGAACGCCCCACAGCAACAAACTCAAGAAATCACTTGTGTGATAATGGACAAGATCGTGCAGCAGACCACAGTTACA
The DNA here is from genome assembly GCF_040958095.1 of Procambarus clarkii. Lineage (NCBI taxonomy): Eukaryota > Metazoa > Arthropoda > Malacostraca > Decapoda > Cambaridae > Procambarus > Procambarus clarkii. The sequence continues at coordinate 17,602,629 of NC_091217.1, read as the reverse complement.
CAAGAAATAGACAGTCTGAGACAAGACGGAGCACAAGAGGACAAATAACGCAACATGGACATACAGACTTCCAACAACAGTCGGGTAGTCAAGACACCAGAACATCACAATCACAAAAACAACTGCAAGAAGCAGTGACCACCCAAGATCAACAGAATCTTACAACACAAGAGACAGACATCATCAGCCTATGCAGTCTGATATGCAACAGCACCAAGAAAAAAGTATTAAACAGCAGAGATGTACAGGTTCCAACAAGACAAGAAGCGGGCACGAACAATCAATGCTGCCCAATATGCAGCAACATCATCAACGAAATACTAGATGACAGAGATGCACAGATTCCGGCAACACGAGAAACGGCCACGAATAGTCAATGCAGTCCGATGTGCAGCAATACCACCAGCAAAGTGATGGACAACAGGGATGCAATGATTCCAGCAATGCCGGGGATGACCACGAGCAATCAGTGCAGTCCAATGTGCAGCGACACGACATGCGAGGTGGAGAATATAGACGTCGAATCCGAAGAGGAGTTCTACTAGAACAGGCAACACCAACCGAACCCGTCGTCTGGCCATTACGAATACTGCAGTGGAACATACAAGGTCTTGGAAATAAAAAACACACACTTCAGGAGGCTGCAATCAGCACGAAAGCAGATATAATCGTTTTGGAAGAAACTTTTTTCCCAGCCACGAAATCCTTCAGATTAGCTGGATATCAGCACTATGTTATACCGTACGAACAGGGGAGACAAAGATGGTTAATGACCCTAGTCAGGAACACCATACCCAGCAAGAAAATAGACCCAGTTTCATGTGGGGATGGAGTAGAGGTATTAGCAGTAACAGTGAATATGGCTAATATTGAGCTCCTCATATACAACGTTTACAAGCCCCCTAGACGTAAACTAGAAGCAGAGGCAGTGCTTGCCTTGGCCACGCCGGAAAATGTAATTATTGCTGGGGATGTTAATGCTCATCATCAAGAGTTAGGTGCGACTGGGCTAGCCAATGTCAGATGGGCGCCATTTAGCTGCAGCTCTGCGAGAAGTACCTGAAATTACACTTCTGAACACTGGGAACCCACTCACATACAAAGGGGTTCCCTTGATCTTACAACTATCTCAACAGCACTCAAGCATCAGGCGAAGTGGGAAGTAGACCCGGTGATCACCAGTGACCACTATGCTACTGTCACAACACTATACATAGAACAATCTCCTACACCACCTGCACAACCTAGGTGGAATTTAAAAAAAAAAGGCCAACTGGAATATATACCAAGAGGAACTTTAAAAATGGTATGCAACATACACGCCACCTGAGGATTTGAACAAACACGGAACCATTGTCCAGGAAGCCATTGCAGCTGCTGCAAACAAAGCTATAAGCAAAACAAAAACTATTGGTTCTATAGTAATGAAGTTGAAGAACAAAACCACAGAGTCAACATCCTCAGAAAACATCTAAAGAGAAACCCCACACCAGAAGGAAGAACTCTGCTAAGAGCGGTGATTTCTGAAGCAACAAGAGTTTCTAGAGGTAAAAGAGGAAAGAAGGTTTGAGTGGTGTCAAACTCTAAATGAACATAGTAGTCTTGGCAAAATATGAGGTCAGATTAAAACCATATCAGGTTGACAAGTCTGACCACAGGCATGTATTCAACCATTGCAGGAGGCTGAAAGACTTGCTCTCCAATTTGCAGAAAGAACAGCTTCATATCAGCTTCTTGCAATGGTCAGAAGGCAGCAAGAACAATTAAAATAAGAGAGGTTGACAGTCATAAGAGCATAACTACAAATGACGAATGTGATTGCCCCTTCACCAAACAAGAACTAATCAGAGCCAAAAAAGGTGATAAGGACACTGCACCAGGTGCTGATAACATTACATCTTTAATGATCGCACACGCAGGTCCTGCTGGAGAACAAGGGATGTTGGACGCTATCAATGCATCTTGGCAGCAAGGCAAACTACCGACCTCTTGGAAGAAAGCAGACATCATACCGATTCCTAAGCCGAAAGAACCTGGCAATTACAGACCCATTTCATTAACATCATACATTAGTAAAACTGCAGAACGGATGGTCTTAAATAGACTACTGTGGAAGACTGGAGACCTTCATAAACACATATTTGGCTTCACTAGAGGAGTAGGTACTGCCAACTGCATAGCAACATTACTAGGAACAGTTAACTCAGGTCCAGCTATAGTGATCTTCCTTGATCTAGAAAAAGCATTCGAACTTGTAAGCACGCAAGCAATTTTACATACCCTAAGCTATGCTGATGATATAGCATTAGTCATTACAGGTTCTTCACTTCTAAATGAAGCACAAGGGGCGTTAGATAAAGTAACATCTGAATGCAGCATTTTAGGATTAAAAATATCTGCACAGAAGTCTAAGGCATAGAGAGTAGGCAGCAACACTCCAGACAGGCACCTACACATTCAAGACATTAACCTTCAGTGGGTTACACAATATCAATATCTCGGAGTGTGGATAGATTCTAAAATGACATTCAACAAGCAAATTCAATATCTGAAGGAGAAAGCAAAATCACGACTAAATATAATGAGAACAATCACAAGACCCCATCTAGGAGCGGGACACAAAGTGTTAAGAATGTTTTACATACACGCTGTTCGTTCCCTAGTTGATTATGCAGCGCCTGCCTTACTCACTCTTTCTCCTGGTCAGTGGGCGAGGTTCCCTAATGTCATAGATGGATCTCACCCAGAACTCGCCTGCTGAGAGGGGGGGGGGAGAAGATAGTTTGCTCACATGGTCCAAGTGAGAACTAATGCTTTGGCTACTCCGTCCAGGGCCGCTAGGGGTCGCCCAGGTATCAGCGGCATGTGAGACACATGCATGAGACCAGGCACCCATAGACATATCTCACAAGCACGCCCAAGGAGGCATGGGGTCCAGGTGAAACGTCATGATGATATCACCCAATTCGTAGCTGGTCGATTGAGACAGCGAGGGTATGAGATGGTAAGGGAGGTGCGCATACCCGATGGAGGGACTTTTGAAAACCTGAAATCATTGCTGGCAAAGTGAACGAGGCCGTAATCTTAGACTGCCAGGTCTCGGCAGACGGCTTCCCACTCTCCCGGCCACACAAGAGCAAGTGTGACCAATATGGAACCTCCGAGATCCTTCAATGGGTCAGGGAGTACACCAGTGCCTGTGTGGCTTCTGCCTCAAAATTATCTTAAATTGGAGACACAGTTGGTGCACGGAGAGTGCCCGTGTTCTGACAGGGATGTGCCTGACTAAAGGAGACATGAAGACCTGCTCTGTAAAGGCCCTGACCTGGACCTATTCTATAGGTCCAGGTCATATCTTTTATAGAATGTAGTCTAAGGGCACGGGAAGGGTTTGATAATGATCACCCCTGGACATGAGTGCACCCGTGTGGCCGCAACACAGAGGCTCCAATCAGGGCCAGTGGGCTCTGTCTAGGAAGCCAGATGTCATCTTGGGGTAACTTGCCCTGTGGCTGTTTCGGTGATGGTGGGTGGCTTGCCCTTCCCAGTGTTCTATAGTCGCATTGGTTGGTTATTTTCCCTCAGTTCGCTTCGCTTGACCGATCCTGGGAGTGGCTTAGTCGAGCGTGTCACTTCCCACGGTGTTTTCCATGCGTACACGCCTGAGTAATTATGGTCTGCTAGTCACACATATTTCTTTCTTTCATTTAGCATGCCTGAATCTTTATTGTATTTGTGTTTATTATATATTTTTTTGTGTTTTCCGATATGACCATCTTAGCCACATGTATTTTTTTTGTATCTTAGTGTTGTAATATGTTTTTAAGCTCACTAGGTAACTGATGCCTTGTGGCTGTGGGGTTGGGCCCCGGAGCTAGAGCAAAACCCTTACTACTACCCCTCCCAATGCCAAAGGACAAAAACTAAATTGTTGCGGTGGTTGTGGTGGTGGTATTAGTGGTTGTTCTGGTGGTTGTGGTGGTAGTAGTAGTGGGTGGTGGTTGTGGTGGAAGTAGCAGTGGTGGTGGTTGTGGTGGAAGTAGCAGTGGTGGTGGTTGTGGTGGAAGTAGCAGTGGTGGTGGTTGTGGTGGAAGTAGCAGTGGTGGTGGTTGTGGTGGAAGTAGCAGTGGTGGTGGTTGTGGTGGAAGTAGCAGTGGTGGTGGTTGTGGTGGAAGTAGCAGTGGTGGTGGTTGTGAAGGTAGTGGTAGTTGTGGTGGTGGGTGTGGTGGAAGTAACAGTGGTGGTGGAAGTAGCAGTGGTAGTGGTAGTTGTGGTGTTGGGTGTGGTGGAAGTAACAGTGGTGGTGGTAGTGGTAGTTGTGGTGTTGGGTGTGGTGGAAGTAACAGTGGTTGTTGCGGAAGTAACAGTGATGGTGGTTGTGGCGGAAGAACCAGTGATGGTGATGGTGGCGGAAATAGTGGTGATGGTAAGGTTCACCACCAGGCAGGAGTGGGCCCCCACACCACCCTCCTCACATCACACACAGGTAACCCTCTACCACCACTACGGTCAATACTCACACGGAACAAGCTCATCACGGGCCCCTGCGGCCTGGGTCAAGCCCATCACGGGCCCCTGCGGCCTGGGTCATGCCCGTCACGGGCCCCTGCGACCTGGGTCAAGCCCGTCACAGGCCCCTGCAGCCTGGGCCTGTGTCAAGCCCGTCACGGGCCCCTGGGGCCTGGGTCAAGCCCGTGCAACATGTGATCAACACGACCATACAAATGTCAACAAAGTCCACCAATGCCACAGTTTATGTACAACTTTAACCAAAGTCTAAATAATTAACCAACACCTACAATATTATCAGCGAGTGAACACACACAATGGGACGAGTACTTGACATCGGTTCTCCTTCAAATTGCTTTATTATCTTTGTTATACATATTGTGCCAATTTCTGTGTTACCGCTCTAAAAGCAAGTTACATTTTGTTTCTATTACATATATCATCTCTCAAACGGTAAATTATGTCACTCACTTTAAAGTGTGTCACCTGGTCCTCCTGGTGTGTCACTTGGTCCTCCTGGTGTCACCTAGTCCTCCTCGTGTCACCTGGTGTTACGGACCAGAGTCCAGCGTCGTAGCACGGAGCAGTGACGACAACGCCATCTGTGAGTCCGCTCCCGAAACCCCCTCCAAATGGACGACGCCATCTAGTGAGGACGGGATATACCGGCCACAGGGGCTGGATTCCCGTCTTAATCAGCTCATAACATAGCCGCTGCTGACCTCTGGTGAGGTGGCGCTTAGACAGCAACGCCATCTATGGAGCAGATAGGTGGACGTTTGTGTCTAAGCCTCTAAGTGAGGTGCCCTAGAGCGTCCCTAGTACTAATGACGTGTCTGATTACAGAGTCGACCTGGGACTGCTGTATTGGACGATGGATCAGTCTACCCAAGGCAGCCAAGGTCTCTCCATGAGTTTGCTGAAGAAGCTGTGAGTCACCCCCAGACGAACACTGCTGAGAGCGTTAGCCTGCCTGTGACGTGGCAGTATCAGGAATCGCCTTATCCGGGGCTGGCTGGTGGAAGAGACTAGCCACTGTGGTGCCGAGAGAGGAGAGTGATCAGCGGAATCACACGAGGCTCCTGCCTAGGGCTCGCAACCCTAGTATCGGTCGTGGAGTGGCCTACACAGCGGAGCTGATCGGAACCTGCCAGCTACAGGCTGGATTGTGGTTGAAGGCCTCCGCGATGGAGCACACAGTGGGACTGTGATTTGGCTGGCCTGTGGCCAGGGTAGATTCACCGAGAGAATTAAAGAGGATTCATCGTGGGCCGAAGAAGAGAACCAGGGCTACTCATCATGAGCACCGTGGAGCATCCTGAGTCTTCGGAGGAAGACAAGTCATTGTACATTTGTGTATTTATAACCCCCATGTGACTGTTTATATATTTATTTATGGTGGTGGTGATTATATATATAAATCCGAGCATTTGTATCCCTTCCCCTTTAATTTAACTTTGCGTTACGGAACACACCCCTTGAAAGCCACTACTAACTTGGGGCCGGATTCCCGAATTCTAATAACACCAGAAAAGAACCCGATTGCGACCCAGTAGGGCCGTAACACCTGGTCCTCCTAGTGTGTCACCTGGTGTGTCACCTGGTCCTCCTGGTGTGTCAACTGGTCCTCCTGGTGTGTCACCTGGTCCTCCTGGTGTGTCACCTGGTCCTCCTGTTGTGTCACCTGGTCCTCCTGGTGTGTCACCTGGTCCTCCTGGTGTGTCACCTGGTCCTCCTGGTGTGTCACCTGGTCCTCCTGGTGTGTCACCTGGTCCTCCTGGTGTGTCACCTGGTCCTCCTGGTGTGTCACCTGGTCCTCCTGGTGTGTCACCTGGTCCTCCTGGTGTGTCACCTGGTCCTCCTGGTGTGTCACCTGGTCCTCCTGGTGTGTCACCTGGTCCTCCTGGTGTGTCACCTGGTCCTCCTGGTGTGTCACCTGGTCCTCCTGGTGTGTCACCTGGTCCTCCTGGTGTGTCACCTGGTCCTCCTGGTGTGTCACCTGGTCCTCCTGGTGTGTCACCTGGTCCTCCTGGTGTGTCACCTGGTCCTCCTGGTGTGTCACCTGGTCCTCCTGGTGTGTCACCTGGTCCTCCTGGTGTGTCACCTGGTCCTCCTGGTGTGTCACCTGGTCCTCCTGGTGTGTCACCTGGTCCTCCTGGTGTGTCACCTGGTCCTCCTGGTGTGTCACCTGGTCCTCCTGGTGTGTCACCTGGTCCTCCTGGTGTGTCACCTGGTCCTCCTGGTGTGTCACCTGGTCCTCCTGGTGTGTCACCTGGTCCTCCTGGTGTGTCACCTGGCCCTCCTGGTGTGTCACCTGGCCCTCCTGGTGTGTCACCTGGCCCTCCTGGTGTGTCACCTGGCCCTCCTGGTGTGTCACCTGGTCCTCCTGGTGTGTCACCTGGTCATAACTCTCTAGTACGACACTTACACTATTACAATATGAATACTCTTGTATTCTCTCACTAACATAACATTATCATAAGATGTTATCAAACAACCGGAAGTTGTAGCAGAGCTTTAAGACGGGCTGGGACGTGTAAGATGGGTTGGGACGTGTAAGACGGGTTGGGACGTGTATAAGACAGGTGGCAGCCCGTCTGAGACAGGCAGGAGTGGGTGTCCCGGGCAGGTCACACGCCTGCATGAAGGCAGGAGAGCGTCCTGCCTTCATGCCTCCCCCAAGGAAGTGATGGTGTGGTCCCCGGGTCACGCTGCATGACCCTTCACCTCGGTACAAGACACACTGACCCATGACCACCTGTTACCTGCGCCAAGTGAGGAGCCTCACGCCTCATGGACAGTGCCGTGGACGCCTCTCTTTAGTCAACTGTACAACATGCTTCAAGTTTGTTTCTTCCAGACGCGGGTTAATTCCTCACGGAAGAGCCCATTTGTGGCGTCATATGGGTGGGTTAGTGGGCGAGTTAGCTGTGGAGGAGAGCAGTATCGGGCCCAGGCCAGTTAACCTGCTGGCTGAGCCGGTTTAACCAGTCCTCATAAGTTGACGGGCCGAGTTAGGTGTGGCGGGGCAGGCGGGCATGCTGATGTTAGGCGGGAGAGTAGGCAGGAGTGCAAGGTGGGTGAGTTAGCGTCCTGGGGTGTAGGAGGGGCAGGGCGGAGGGCGGCGCCCCCAGCCAGTTAGCCAATGAGAGGAGGACGCCAACCTGGACCGAACTGGGAGTCGTAGGAGCAGTTCCACACGCGGTCGTTCTCGCTGTAGTTCATCAGCTTGGCCATCTGGATGCTCCCCTGGAACACATACACTCGTTACTGGTGCGCAGGTCCACTGTGTGTGTGGAGCGGCAGGTGACTAGCTCAGAGGGGAGAGGGAGAGACAGAGAGAGAGACAGACAGAGAGAGACAGAGAGAGAGAGACAGAGAGAGAGAGACAGAGAGAGAGACAGAGAGAGAGACAGAGAGAGAGACAGAGAGAGAGACAGAGAGAGAGACAGAGAGAGAGACAGAGAGAGAGACAGAGAGAGAGACAGAGAGAGAGACAGAGAGAGACAGAGAGAGAGACAGAGAGAGAGACAGAGAGAGACAGAGAGAGAGACAGAGAGAGACAGAGAGAGAGAGAGAGAGAGAGACAGAGAGAGAGACAGAGAGAGAGAGACAGAGAGAGAGAGACAGAGAGAGAGAGAGAGAGAGAGAGAGAGAGAGAGAGAGAGAGAGAGAGAGAGAGACAGAGAGAGAGAGACAGAGAGAGAGAGACAGAAAGAGAGAGACAGAAAGAGAGAGACAGAAAGAGAGAGACAGAAAGAGAGAGACAGAAAGAGAGAGACAGAAAGAGAGAGACAGAAAGAGAGAGACAGAAAGAGAGAGACAGAAAGAGAGAGACAGAAAGAGAGAGACAGAAAGAGAGAGACAGAAAGAGAGAGACAGAGAGAGAGAGACAGAGAGAGAGAGACAGAGAGAGAGAGACAGAGAGAGAGAGACAGAAAGAGAGACAGAAAGAGAGACAGAAAGAGAGAGACAGAAAGAGAGAGACAGAAAGAGAGAGACAGAAAGAGAGAGACAGAAAGAGAGAGACAGAAAGAGAGAGACAGAAAGAGAGAGACAGAAAGAGAGAGACAGAAAGAGAGAGACAGAAAGAGAGAGACAGAAAGAGAGAGACAGAAAGAGAGAGACAGAAAGAGAGAGACAGAAAGAGAGAGACAGAAAGAGAGAGACAGAAAGAGAGAGACAGAAAGAGAGAGACAGAAAGAGAGAGACAGAAAGAGAGAGACAGAAAGAGAGAGACAGAGAGAGAGACAGAAAGAGAGAGACAGAAAGAGAGAGACAGAGAGAGAGACAGAGAGAGAGACAGAGAGAGAGACAGAGAGAGAGACAGAGAGAGAGACAGAGAGAGAGACAGAGAGAGAGACAGAGAGAGAGACAGAGAGAGAGACAGAGAGAGAGACAGAGAGAGAGACAGAGAGAGACAGAGACAGAGAGAGACACACACAGACAAAAACAGAAAGGGCTTGTATCACCAAAAAATTTATATAATGAAAAAAATAAATGCATTATGAAACTCATCACAAATAATTCAATATGAATAAACCTGCTATGCCTATTCTCAATCAAAAAAATACAAGCATTTAAAACATAAGGCAACAAAAACCATTGCCTGCCAGCATAATATATGATATATGTGAATATAAACATTCAACACTGCTCCTTTGATCAGAGAACATACACCTGTCCTCCGTGTGAGTCACTCACCACGCTACACCACACATGGTGAAGAACCCGGACCACTGTAAGAGTCCCACCATGACTCTGTGGCTCCCAAGACCACAGAGTCCAACCATGGCTCTAGGGCCCCCAAGACCACAGAGTCCCACCATGGCTCTTGGGCCCCCAAGACCACAGAGTCCCACCATGACTCTGTGGCTCCCAAGACCAAAAAGTCCCGCTGGTACTCACGATCAGCTTGTTCTTAAGTCCGGGCTCCTGGCGAAAATAGATAAGACCGCTCTCGGGGATCTGGAGGTCGATGTGGCCGGCCAGCCGCTGCTTGTCGTAGTCGGCGCAGTTGACCCACACGCGCACGTCTGTCTGGTTGACGCTGATCAACAGTCGCGTCCACGTCCACCCGACCTGTCGCAGGCCAGCACATGAGCAACCAACCTCGGGACGCAACCACACTACATAAGTTAGGCCAACCCTACATGCGCCTACACACACACACACACACACACACACACAGGAATGAATAGGAATGAATATGTTAGGATGAGAAGAGAGGCAGAAAGACAATACGAAAATGACATCGCAAGCAAGGCAAAGACTCAGCCTAAATTGCTGCATAGCCACATCAGGAGAAAAACAACAGTAAAGGAACAGGTTATGAAATTAAGGTTAGGGGCAGAAGGATTCACAACAAACGACAAGGAAGTGTGTGAGGAACTGAATAAGAAATTCCAGGAGGTCTTCACCTTAGAGCAAGGAGAAATCCCAGAGATAAGAGAGGGAATAGCTAACCAGGAACCACTGGAAGAGTTTGAGATTACCAGCGGGGAAGTAAGGAAGTGTTTACTAGAATTGGATGTGACAAAGGCTATAGGTCCAGATGGAATCTCCCCTTGGATACTAAAGGAAGGAGCAGAAGAACTGTGCCTCCCACTCTCCATGGTGTATAACAAATCACTGGCAACAGGGGAACTGCAGAAATTTGGAAAGCAGCTAACGTAGTCCCGATATACAAGAAAGGGGATAGACAGGAGGCACTGAATTACAGACCAGTGTCCCTAACCTGCATACCATGCAAGTTGATGGAGAAGATTGTGCGAAGAAAGCTAGTGGAACATCTGGAGCGAAAGAACTTTGTAACACAGCATCAACATGGATTCAGGGATGGCAGGTCCTGTCTCACAGGGTTACTTGAATTCTACGACCAGGCAACAAAAATAAGGCAAGAAAGAGAAAGGTGGGCAGACTGCATATTTTTGGATTGTCAGAAAGCCTTTGACACAGTGCCACACAAGAGGCTAGTGAAAAAAACTGGAGATGCAGGCTGGAGTGAAAGGGAAGGTACTCCGTTGGATACAGGAGTACCTAAGTAACAGGAGACAACGAGTCAGTGTGAGGGGTGAGGTCTCAGATTGGCGAGACGTTACGAGTGGAGTACCGCAGGGGTCAGTCCTTGGACCTATACTGTTTCTGATATATGTAAATGATCTTCCAGAGGGTATAGAATCGTTTCTCTCAATGTTTGCCGATGATGCAAAAATTATGAGGAGGATTGAAACTGAGGACGATAGCAGGAGGCTACAAGATGACCTAGACAGACTGAGTGAATGGTCCAACAAATGGCTGTTGAAGTTCAACCCGAGTAAATGCAAAGTAATGAAACTAGGTGGTGGAAATAGGAGGCCAAACACAGGATACAGAATAGGAGATGAAGTACTTAATGAAACGAACAGAGAGAAAGATCTAGGAGTTGATATCACACCAAACCTGTCTCCTGAAGCCCACATAAAAAGAATAACGTCTGCGGCATATGCGAGGCTGGCTAACATCAGAACAGCGTTCAGGAACCTGTGTAAGGAATCATTCAGAATCTTGTACACCACATATGTAAGACCAATCCTGGAGTATGCGGCCCCAGCATGGAGCCCGTACCTTGTCAAGCACAAGACGAAGCTGGAAAAAGTCCAAAGGTACGCCACTAGACTAGTCCCAAAACTAAGAGGCATGAGTTACGAGGAAAGGCTGCGGGAAATGCACCTTACGACACTGGAAGACAGAAGAGTAAGGGGAGACATGATCACAACCTACAAAATCCTCAGAGGAATCGACCGGGTAAACAAGGATAAACTATTCAACACTGGTGGGACGCGAACAAGGGGACACAGGTGGAAACTGAGTACTCACATGAGCCACAGAGACGTTAGAAGGAACTTTTTCAGTGTCAGAGTAGTTAACGGATGGAATGCATTAGGCAGTGATGTGGTGGAGGCTGACTCCATACACAGTTTTAAATGTAGATATGATGGAGCCCAGTAGGCTCAGGAATCTGTACACCAGTTGATTGACAGTTGAGAGGCGGGACCAAAGAGCCAAAGCTCAACCCCCGCAAGCACAAATAGGTGAGTACAAATAGGTGAGTACACACCACACACACCACACACACCACACACACACACACACACACACACACACACACACACACACACACACCACACACACAAAGATAAGATGGAATACGCCAGAGAGGTCGCTTCATGCAGGTCGGCGACCAATCCCCGACCGTCCATGTGGTTGGACACCATTCCTTCCCCCCGTCCCATACCAAATCCTTATCCTGACCCCCTTCCCAGTGCTATATAGTCGTAATGGCTTGGCGCTTTCTCCTGACAATTCCCTCCCTGCCTGCCTATATGCCAGCCCACATTAATATATAATAGCCACCGCCTCCCACACCATCAAAGAACACGGAAACAGGGAGTTAAACATTAAACAGACAGCGATAACTCATGCAAAAGAAAAACAGATATATTATCAAAGCAGAAATAGTACAATTTGAACATTAAAAAATTTAAGAAATATGCTACTTGGAAAGGCAAGTAGCTGGTGAAATAGCGATTCTTAATTACACTTTCTCTCTACACACACACACATGCAACAACACCGAAATATATTGACAGCTACACCGACCATAGACGTTCTGACACAGTCTTACGTGGGTAGGTTGATAGGTAGGTGGGTATGCGCGTTGATAGGGAAGACGGTGCCCTATACTTTCGTACAGGTAACCTTTCCTATAGGTCGGTAGGTTTGTAGGTAGGAGGTTAGGTCAGTAGGTAGGAAGGTAGAGATATGGGAAGTTAAGTATATGAGTGGATGGACTAATAGGCAAGATGGTGGATAGGGATGTAAGATTAAGGTTTGGGCATTAGGCGGGCGAGACGGTAGGTGGGTATAGATAGGTAGGTAGGTAGTGGGGATTATGAAGTGGGTAGTGGGGGGATTATGAAGTGGGTAGTGGGGGGATTATGAAGTGGGTAGTGGGGGGATTATGAAGTGGGTAGTGTGGATTATGGAGCATATTGTATGAGTGTGGAGTGAGGATTACAGTGTGCAGTGCGGGTAACAAGGTGTACAGTAGGAACCATCCAAAATTAACACCCGGGTTGGATTTTTTAATTTAAAAAAATCCAAGCGGATTAAAAAAAAACCTTTTGACTGCCTTACCTTTGCTATTTATATTTAAATGTAAACTTAATTTGTTGTGTAATAATAAAATAGATTAAACCCCCACCCAGGCGGGTTGGGGTTACTACCCCGGGGGCTTAAGACTGGTGGGGTAGTCGGGCAGGGCGTGCAGAGTGGTGGTGGTGGCACAACCTACCTTATCCGGGAGCTTGAAGGAGGCCTGGTGGGTCTTGGCGTCCTCCTTGATGTGGTAGAAGAAGTTGAGATGCTGAGACTTGAGGTTGGAGATTACCTGTAACAGACAACACTCTTAGTGACTGTGTGTGTGTGTGTGTGTGTGTGTGTGTGTGTGTGTGTGTGTGGTTACTAACCTGGAGGAAAGGTTTGATCTTGCCCGGGAGGTTGATGGAGATGAGGGAGCCGATGGTCTTCTTGTGCTGCTTGTACACGAAGTACAGACTCAGTTGATCGTGCAGCGTGGAGGCGATCTGTGGGGGAGGTAGTGGTTAGTCCGGGGTACACCTGCCACCACTACACCAGCCACCACTAACACCTGCCACCTGCTGCCACTACACCTGCCACCACTACACCTGCCACCACCTGCTGCCACTACACCTGCCACCACTACACCTGCCACCTGCTGCCACTACACCTGCCACCTGCTGCCACTACACCTGCCACCACTACACCTGCCACCACCTGCTGCCACTACACCAGCCACCACTACACCTGCCACCTGCTGCCACTACACCTGCCACCTGCTGCCACTACACCCGCCACCTGCTGCCACTACCCCCGCCACCTGCTGCCACTACCCCCGCCACCTGCTGCCACTACCCCTAGAGTGTTGCACCACACCAGGAACCTGCAGGTATGTAGCACCACACCAGGGACCAGCAGGTGTGGGTAGTGGGGACGACACCTTAGCTCGGACATTTTGGTTGTGTCAACACTGTGCGCTAAGCCGCCGCCCCTCTCAGGGGTCGAGTGTTCAGAGTCCCGTGATGCGCCTCAACCCTTTTCAAGAGGTTCACAGAGTTCCCATTTTCAGAGACTATATTCATAGAAGTTTGTTATTGAATTCTTATCTAGAAAATATACACGCTATGCTGTACCCCGTTTGAAACGGGGTACAATTTTGTCAGAGTTTCAGTCCTCGTTGTGGCCGTAAAGAGTTCTAATAAAGAAAAATAAACTCTACGGTCTTTAGGAAGTATTTTAAAAGAAAGTATTTCCTAGTATCAGATGTTAGTTCTTGGACCTGGCATTATACGTTAATATGTATAGTTTTGCTACTAGTTGCCAAATTTTAGCCCAATTTAAAACAGTCATATTTCAGACGTAGTAAAATAGATCAAACCAGATACCGAGCTCCGGCTCTTGTCCCTGCCTTAGATCACTCGTAACTTTGTTAGTATCTAACCAAATCCCCTGAAATTTATCACTGCTATATTTCTGACGTAGTAAATATGATCAAAGCGTTATGGAGTTTCAGCTCCCGTCCCCAATCTTAGTCTAGTCATACTACTTCGCTAATAACAGACCAATTTCCCTTAGATTTAAAACAGTTATATTTCGGACGCAGTAAATATGATCAAGAGTGTTACCGAGTTTCAGCTCCCGTCCCGCGCCTCAGTTTACTCCTACAACTTCGTTATTAATAGATAATTTTCCCTGAGATTTAAAACCGTTGCATTTCGGACGTAGTAAATGGGATCAAAGCAGTAACCGAGCTGTGTCTCCTGTCCTCCGCCTTAGTTCACTCCCGTAACTTCGCTAATAACAGTACAATCCTCACATAATTTAAAACTGGTGTAATTCAGACTTAATAAGAAAAGAAAACAGTGTTACCAAGATCTAACTTTTGTCCACCGACTTAGTTCAGTGTTAACCAACACGTAGTGTTCCAGAACAACAACAACAATAGACCAGCTCCTGCCTGTCACGCTATCAAAGTAAAACACAAGTCTTAACCTTATCCTCAATACTCCTGTGAAGATAACCTGTCACACATTCCTTATCCCTCCCTCCCTTCATGTCCTTCCGCATTCGTTCGCTCCCTTATCTCCTCCTTTATCAACCACCCCAAGCTACCCCCTACCCCCCTCACCCCATAGCTCCCAGCCCCCCATATATTTCCCCTTCCCCCCCCCTATCCCCCCCCCCCCACCACAACTACCTCCCCCTTAATCATCTCACCGGCGCCACACCCACTCCCTCCCCCCCCCCGTCACACGCAACCCTGCACCCTTATCTCTTCCCCCTCCCTCACCCCCTACTTCCCCCAGTCCCCACGCCCTTATCTTCCCAAACTCCACCCCCCCTCCCCAGATCCCCTTCTCAACTCTGCTCCTCAAGAACTTCAATAGCATCTATTACCACTAATCTTACCACATTGTGTCAGTTCTCGAGAGTACTGACACAGCACGGCACCTGTGCCAGGTAAGCTACGGGCTCACCATAGCCCGTGCTACTTGCCCCGCTCCTGTGCCAGGTAAGCTACGGGCTCACCATAGCCCGTGCTACTTGCCCCGCTCCTGTGCCAGGTAAGCTACGGGCTCACCATAGCCTGTACTACTTGGAACTTGTTCTTAGTTGAATCTATAACAACAACAATCCTCGAGTGTAAATACGCAACATCTCTCTATGCAGACGAGGAGTCACAATAACGTGGCTGAAGTGTTGAAAATGGTCCAGGACGGACCGAAACTTCGTCGTCCCTTCACTTTCTAGTGTGTGGTCTAGTCAACATCTCTCTCTCTCTACTCTTGACATATTCTTTCCATATTCTTTCCATATTTGTGTGTTCTCTCCATGTTCTTCAAATTTTCACATGTTCTCTGTACAACTTGTTACACGTTATTCTTGTTCTCAGAATATTCTTACACGTTCTCAGAAAGTTCTTAAAATTTCTTACACACATTAATCGTGTTCTCAGGCAGTTCTTACACCTTCTCAGAATGTTCTTAGCATGTTCTTCCCAACTTCGTTCTTCATTCTTTGTTTACTCTGTATATTTTTTTATGTTTTCATGTTCTCTGCATGTTCAACTCATGTTCACCCACATGATCATCTTATCTTTTCATAGTCTTACAAGTTCCTGTGTTTTTTTAAAGCAAAATGTACAACTGTTTCTGGCATTCAGTAAATAGTTCACTGTTATCTATTTTCAACTGTATATCTGTTACACTAACAAATTTAGTTACAATTCATTGACCTATTTACAAATTAGTTATTTACAAGTTATTTACAAATTATTTAGTTATTTACAAGTTATTTAGTTATTTGCAAGTTATTTAGTTATTTACAAATTATTTAGTTTTTCAAATTTACATATTTACACATTATTTAGTTATTTACAAATTATTACAAAGTATTTATTTTAGTCATTTACCAAGTTTTATTTGCAATCAACTATGTCATTCAATTTCTTTATCAACGTAATATTCCTTATCAACACTGTTCTTAAACAAAACTACACTTTATGCAGTAACAAATTTACTGAAACAATCTTTTCTTAATATTTCTTAACTAAAATCACTCTTCACTCAATTGAAAATAGACAAAGGTAATTTCTTCATAATATTTCTAAACTAAAGATGCTCTCCGAGACATCTTTACTCGTCAGATGAAACTCTTGTGTCATCTTTATGCTCCTATAACAAAGACATTAAGTATACTATTTATGCCATCAAACGTTATTCTCAGAGACATCAGAGATAATTTCAGACACATCAATGATGCACTCAGAGTCATTAAAGACATTCTTAAAGACATCAAGGTTGCAATCAAAGGCATCAAAAAAACTAATCGAGTCATCAATGTTACATTCAAGAGACATTAAGAATACACTTGGAGACAGCAAAAATAATCTCAAAGACATCAATGTTACCAAAGGTAATCTCGGAAACATTAAGAATACTCCTCAAGCATTAAAACACTCTCTCTGTGTCATATTTACGTAAGAAGGATTCTCTCTAAACATCTTCGATCGTTAAAGAATCTCTCCAAGACGTCTTTACACAGCAATAACACATTCTAAGATCATTTTAATTAACATTTATACTTCCTAAGACATCTTTCTGCTACAAATGATATTCTCATGACATCTTGAAACTACAAAGAATATTCTGATTCATCAATAATATCCTCCCTGGGGTCTTTATGTAAGAAGGATACTCTCTAGGAATTCTTTATACATTAAATGAACTCTCACTTCATTCAGAAGGTTCTCAGAATGTTCGGTAATATGTTTATTGTTTGTGATGTGTGTCTATGTATGTATTAACACGATGTACTGAACGGGGTGAGAATAGCTTGAGCTACCTCATCCCTTTGTGTGTATTTTACCTCAATAAACTTATTTCAATTTCAATTTATCACTTCATTGTTCTTCGTTTATTAAATAAATAGTCACTATACCACTAGCACTAGTAACAGTTACACTACAGTTTGTGGTAAACTTACCAAGACATGTCATTATGTAGTCACAATCAACTTTAGGGATTATTTCCATCTAAACATGTACAACTTTTGGTAACATTTCCTATGTTACGGAAAGCCACCGGGACTGCCACCATAACCGGGGCTGACGGCCACCATAACCGGGGCTGACGGCCACCATAACCGGGGCTGACAACTACCACCGGGGCTGACAACTACCACCGGGGCTGACAACCACCACCGGGGCTGACAACCACCACCGGGGCTGACGGCCACCATAACCGGGGCTGACGGCCACCATAACCGGGGCTGACGGCCACCATAACCGGGGCTGACAACTACCACCGGGGCTGACAACCACCACCGGGGCTGACAACCACCACCGGGGCTGACAACTACCACCGGGGCTGACAACCACCACCGGGGCTGACAACCACCACCGGGGCTGACAACTACCACCGGGGCTGAGAACTACCACCGGGGCTGACAACTACCACCGGGGCTGACAACCACCACCGGGGCTGACAACTACCACCGGGGCTGACAACTACCACCGGGGCTGACAACTACCACCGGGGCTGACAACTACCACCGGGGCTGACAACTACCACCGGGGCTGACAACTACCACCGGGGCTGACAACCACCACCGGGGTTGACAACCACCACCGGGGCTGACAACTACCACCGGGGCTGACAACTACCACCGGGGCTGACAACTACCACCGGGGCTGACAACTACCACCGAGGCTGACAACTACCACCGGGGCTGACAACTACCACCGGGGCTGACAACTACCACCGGGGCTGACAACTACCACCGGGGCTGACAACTACCACCGAGGCTGACAACTACCACCGGGGCTGACAACTACCACCGGGGCTGACAACCACCACCGGGGCTGACAACCACCACCGGGGCTGACAACCACCACCGGGGCTGACAACCACCACCGGGGCTGACAACCACCACCGGGGCTGACAACCACCACCGGGGCTGACAACCACCACCGGGGCTGACAACTACCACCGGGGCTGACAACCACCACCGGGGCTGACAACTACCACCGGGGCTGACAACCACCACCGGGGCTGACAACCACCACCGGGGCTGACAACCACCACCGGGGCTGACATCACGCATATCACTTGATATATCGGGTCTAACTTCCTGTTTAATAAGGAATTTTATTCTATTAATAATGTGAAATATCCAGTGGCCGAGCGTTTTAATTTATTCATTTATTCATCATACAAAAATGTATTCACCATTCACTCGTTTATATATTTATTAAACACCAGCCAGCCTCGTTAATGTGACCAAATGCCGTCATCCTTCACGTGGCCGCCTCTCTCACTCTATTGCGACTTATTGCGTATTGTTTCGTATTGTGAATGTCAAGTGTTTAAGTCAAGATAAATGGTCAAATGTGCAAGGGTGAACGAACTAATGACACTAGTGTCTTAGATAAGGTTTAGATAACATTTATCAAATATAACATTCAGTGGGTAGTCATACATGGTCCTGTAGGTAGTTATACATGGCCCTGTAGGTAGTCATACATGATCCTGTGGGTAGTCATACATGGTCCTGTAGGTAGTCATACATGGTCCTGTAGGTAGTCATACATGGTCCTGTAGGTAGTCATACATGGTCCTGTAGGTAGTCATACATGGCCCTGTAGGTAGTCATACATGATCCTGTGGGTAGTCATACATGATCCTGTGGGTAGTCATACATGGTCCTGTAGGTAGTCATACATGGCCCTGTAGGTAGTCATACATGGCCCTGTGGGTAGTCATATATGGCCCTGTAGGTAGTCATACATGGTCCTGTAGGTAGTTATACATGGCCCTGTAGGTAGTTATACATGGCCCTGTAGGTAGTCATACATGGCCCTGTAGGTAGTCATACATGGCCCTGTAGGTAGTCATACATGATCCTGTAGGTAGTCATACATGGCCCTGTAGGTAGTCATACATGGCCCTGTGGGTAGTCATACATGGTCCTGTAGGTAGTTATACATGGCCCTGTAGGTAGTCATACATGGTCCTGTGGGTAGTTATACATGGCCCTGTGGGTAGTTATACATGGCCATGTAGGTAGTCATACATGGTCCTGTAGGTAGTTATACATGGCCCTGTGGGTAGTCATACATGGTCCTGTGGGTAGTCATACATGGTCCTGTGGGTAGTCATACATGGTCCTGTGGGTAGTCATACATGGTCCTGTGGGTAGTCATACATGGCCCTGTAGGTAGTCATACATGGCCCTGTGGGTAGTCATACATGGCCCTGTGGGTAGTCATACATGGTCCTGTAGGTAGTTATACATGGCCCTGTGGGTAGTTATACATGGTCCTGTTGGTTGTCATACATGGTCCTGTAGGTAGTCATACATGGTCCTGTGGGTAGTTATACATGGCCCTGTTGGTTGTCATACATGGCCCTGTAGGTAGTCATACATGGCCCTGTAGGTAGTCATACATGGCCCTGTGGGTAGTCATACATGGCCCTGTGGGTAGTCATACATGGCCCTGTGGGTAGTCATACATGGTCCTGTAGGTAGT
Organism: Procambarus clarkii; assembly: GCF_040958095.1. NCBI lineage: Eukaryota > Metazoa > Arthropoda > Malacostraca > Decapoda > Cambaridae > Procambarus > Procambarus clarkii. The sequence goes on along the minus strand of NC_091217.1, from coordinate 17,582,969 downwards.
CATACATGGTCCTGTGGGTAGTCATACATGGCCCTGTGGGTAGTCATACATGACCCTGTGGGTAGTCATACATGGTCCTGTGGGTAGTCATACATGGTCCTGTGGGTAGTTATACATGGCCCTGTGGGTAGTTATACATGGCCATGTAGGTAGTCATACATGGTCCTGTAGGTAGTTATACATGGCCCTGTGGGTAGTCATACATGGTCCTGTGGGTAGTCATACATGGTCCTGTGGGTAGTCATACATGGCCCTGTGGGTAGTCATACATGGCCCTGTGGGTAGTCATACATGACCCTGTGGGTAGTCATACATGGCCCTGTGGGTAGTCATACATGGCCCTGTGGGTAGTCATACATGACCCTGTGGGTAGTCATACATGGCCCTGTGGGTAGTCATACATGGCCCTGTGGGTAGTCATACATGGCCCTGTGGGTAGTCATACATGACCCTGTGGGTAGTACCCCACACTGACAAACTTCTGTTGCACTACACTAAAGGTCACCGGAGTGAATAAATACAGTGAAGATTTTACTAAAAAATTCGCCCAAAAGGTTCCATAGTCTAAACTCTTGGGTACTTTTAACCCACATTTCACTACCCTGTGTTAAGAAAAAGTTGATGACTGTTCTCCCATTACTGGAGGCTTCTCTCTGATGGTGACTGTTCTCCCATTACTGGAGGCTTCTCTCTGATGGTGACTGTTCTCCCATTACTGGAGGCTTCTCTCTGATGGTGACTGTTCTCCCATTACTGGAGGCTTCTCTCTGATGGTGACTGTTCTCCCATTACTGGAGGCTTCTCTCTGATGGTGACTGTTCTCCCATTACTGGAGGCTTCTCTCTGATGGTGACTGTTCTCCCATTACTGGAGGCTTCTCTCTGATGGTGACTGTTCTCCCATTACTGGAGGCTTCTCTCTGATGGTGACTGTTCTCCCATTACTGGAGGCTTCTCTCTGATGGTGACTGTTGTTCCATTACTGGAGGCTTCTCTCTGATGGTGACTGTTGTTCCATTACTGGAGGCTTCTCTCTGATGGTGACTGTTGTTCCATTACTGGAGGCTTCTCTCTGATGGTGACTGTTGTTCCATTACTGGAGGCTTCTCTCTGATGGTGACTGTTGTTCCATTACTGGAGGCTTCTCTCTGATGGTGACTGTTGTTCCATTACTGGAGGCTTCTCTCTGATGGTGACTGTTGTTCCATTACTGGAGGCTTCTCTCTGATGGTGACTGTTGTTCCATTACTGGAGGCTTCTCTCTGATGGTGACTGTTGTTCCATTACTGGAGGCTTCTCTCTGATGGTGACTGTTGTTCCATTACTGGAGGCTTCTCTCTGATGGTGACTGTTCTCCCATTACTGGAGGCTTCTCTCTGATGGTGACTGTTGTCCCATTACTGGAGGCTTCTCTCTGATGGTGACTGTTCTCCCATTACTGGAGGCTTCTCTCTGATGGTGACTGTTCTCCCATTACTGGAGGCTTCTCTCTGATGGTGACTGTTCTCCCATTACTGGAGGCTTCTCTCTGATGGTGACTGTTCTCCCATTACTGGAGGCTTCTCTCTGATGGTGACTGTTCTCCCATTACTGGAGGCTTCTCTCTGATGGTGACTGTTGTTCCATTACTGAAGGCTTCTCTCTGATGGTGACTGTTCTCCCATTACTGGAGGCTTCTCTCTGATGGTGACTGTTCTCCCATTACTGGAGGCTTCTCTCTGATGGTGACTGTTGTTCCATTACTGGAGGCTTCTCTCTGATGGTGACTGTTCTCCCATTACTGGAGGCTTCTCTCTGATGGTGACTGTTGTTCCATTACTGGAGGCTTCTCTCTGATGGTGACTGTTGTTCCATTACTGGAGGCTTCTCTCTGATGGTGAGTGTTGTTCCATTACTGGAGGCTTCTCTCTGATGGTGACTGTTCTCCCATTACTGGAGGCTTCTCTCTGATGGTGACTGTTGTTCCATTACTGGAGGCTTCTCTCTGATGGTGACTGTTGTTCCATTACTGGAGGCTTCTCTCTGATGGTGACTGTTCTCCCATTACTGGAGGCTTCTCTCTGATGGTGACTGTTGTCCCATTACTGGAGGCTTCTCTCTGATGGTGACTGTTCTCCCATTACTGGAGGCTTCTCTCTGATGGTGACTGTTCTCCCATTACTGGAGGCTTCTCTCTGATGGTGACTGTTGTTCCATTACTGGAGGCTTCTCTCTGATGGTGACTGTTCTCCCATTACTGGAGGCTTCTCTCTGATGGTGACTGTTGTCCCATTACTGGAGGCTTCTCTCTGATGGTGACTGTTCTCCCATTACTGGAGGCTTCTCTCTGATGGTGACTGTTCTCCCATTACTGGAGGCTTCTCTCTGATGGTGACTGTTGTTCCATTACTGGAGGCTTCTCTCTGATGGTGACTGTTCTCCCATTAATGGAAGCTTCTCTCTGATGGTGACTGTTCTCCCATTACTGGAGGCTTCTCTCTGATGGTGACTGTTCTCCCATTACTGGAGGCTTCTCTCTGATGGTGACTGTTGTTCCATTACTGGAGGCTTCTCTCTGATGGTGACTGTTGTTCCATTACTGGAGGCTTCTCTCTGATGGTGACTGTTCTCCCATTACTGGAGGCTTCTCCCTGATGGTGACTGTTGTCCCATTACTGGAGGCTTCTCTCTGATGGTGACTGTTCTCCCATTACTGGAGGCTTCTCACTGGTGGTGACTGTTCTCCCATTACTGGAGGCTTCTCACTGGTGGTGACTGTTCTCCCATTACTGGAGGCTTCTCCCTGATGGTGACTGTTGTCCCATTACTGGAGGCTTCTCTCTGATGGTGACTGTTCTCCCATTACTGGAGGCTTCTCACTGGTGGTGACTGTTCTCCCATTACTGGAGGCTTTTCACTTCTCAGCCCAACCCTCCTCCCACACCTGTACTTGCTCCATGGACCCCCCCCCCCCACTCATCACCCTCCAACACAGGCATCAACTCACTCTCCCTGAACGTGATTGCATTATCCCCCCCCCCCTCTCACCACAGACAGTCCTCGCTCCGCCCCACATTATGTATTCGTATGGAGAAAAATTCCTCACTCCGGTCTTAAGGAATTCTTATGGAGCAAATACTGTCTACCGCACCACCTGTTTGATCTAGATGAATTACTGTCCGAGACTTCCATTTTCCGAGGATATGTTAATAATGTTCGCACTATTATTATTGTGAACACTATTAATGTTAATAGTGTTCACTAAACTTAGTCACTTGTTCTGAAATAACTATGTCTGGTGAACAGTGAAGTAATAATAGGAGCTTAAACTCGGTATCTCAATTGTTCTATTTAATTAAGTCTGAAATAACTACATATTTAAATCTCGGGAAATTGAACTGATGATAATAAAGTTACAAGAGTGAACCAAAGTGGAGGACAGGATCTGGAGCTCGGTAACTAACTTGTTTGTTCTTAATGCGTCAGAAATAACTATTTTAATTTTCGTGAAAACTGGGCTGATAATACTGAAACTATAGAAGCGAACTAAGGCGGAGGACAGGAGCTATATCTCGGTAACTAATTCATTTGTACTTTATGTGACAAATAACTAGATTTTAATTTTAGTGAAGATCACATTGATTGTAACAAAATAAGGTTGAACTAAGGCGGAGGACAGGAGCTTAACCTTGGTAACTATTTTCTTTTCTCAATGCGTCTGAAATATGTGTTTTAAATTTTACAGAAATTGACCTAATAATAACGAACTTACAAGATGAAATTAAGGCGGAGGACAAGAGCTGCAAATCGGTAACTTACCTTTCATCATTTACTACATCTGAAATACGGTGGTTTTAATTTTCAGGATAGTTAGGTTATTAGTAACAAAGTTACAAGAGGAAACAGAGGCGGGGGACATGAGCTGAAACTCTAACAAACTTTTTCTGTTTAATACGTTCGAAATATTTCTGTTTTAAATCTCGGGAAAATTGAATTTATAGTAGCGAACTAAGGCGGAGGACAAGAGTTAGAGCTCACTAACTAACTTAACTTCGTTTAATACTTCCGAAATAACTACCTTTTATATCTTAAAAACTAGCGTTGATAATAATAAAACTACATCTATAAACATTAAGAGGCGGGTCCAAGAACTAACATTTGACATTATTAATTACTTCACATAACATTAAATAACATATCCTCTGAAAATGGAAAACCTCTGACTGTAATTTACCCTAAAACAGGTGGTACGGTCGAAGTGACATTTTCTCCATAAGAACTCCATATGACCGCAACGACGATATTTTCTCCATAACAATTCCTTAACACCATATCGAGGAAGTGGACTGCCAGATTTTCCTCAAACACGGGGTGCGGCTCAGCGAGGAACTGGCTGAAAACCAAAATTCCTCTCTAAGCCTTCAGTCTTTCTACTCAGACTAACCCAGCGTCGACCCTGGAGGGCGCTACGGACAGATTACCCCAACATCCACCCTGGGGGAGAAAGGTAAGAGAGGTTTACCTTGGGGACGGTGGAGGAGTCGAGCTGGATGTTGTCGTAGAGGGCCCGCAGCCTCCAGGCCGGGGTGTCCGGGATGGGGCCCCTGGCCGCCGACACCCCCGTCTGCGACCCGTTGATGCTCAGCAGCTGCAGGATGTCCCACTCTGTGGAGCACACCAAGCCACCTGTTAGTTGTCGCTCCCAGTCCACTGGTGTACATCATACACGAAACGCGCACACGTGTAAATAACAGGTGCACGTGAGTGCACACACACACGCGCACACAGATACACACACACACACGCACGCACACACGCGCACACACACACACACGCCACGCACGGACACACACACACACACACACACACACACACACACACACACACACACACACACACACGCACGCACACACACGCCACGCCCGGACACACACACACGCACGCACGCACACGCACACACACACACGCCACGCACGGACACACACACACACACACACACACACACACGCACACACACGCACACACACACACACGCACACGCCACGCCACGCACGGACATAACTGGAGGCTGGAAACATGGACAAGTCACAGAGATGATGTAACATGAATAATAATAAATAATAATAATAATAAAAGAATAAGAATAATATGATCAATAATAGAGAAAAATCACAGTAATGTGATCAATGAGAAAATCCACAACTCGGGTTGCAATTCTTTTGACCATGTCGTGGCCTAGTGGTGTACAGCGTGTGTCTGGTCATACCCAGCGCATAGTTTCGAATCCTCAAAACAGCCCCCTGTGGATTTTCTCGTGATTAATAATATTAATACCACCCATAGACGTGAACAGGACTCCCGTATTCAACAATAATATTTGGGTCCTGTGCGAAATCTTTCAGATGTTAGACAACACCTGACCCAACACCGTACATGTAACCTCTCCAACAACTACCCAACAACATCTGACTACCACATAGGTGTTCCCTAAGCACTCACACAGGAATCGCGACTCTCTCACCGCCCTAAATATGCAAAAATATGGAAGCTATATTAGCGGCAGGCGGGCCACCACCCTCTCTCTCACTCCCACACACCAAACATTTATAAGAAAATTAAGACTACAGAATATTCTGTCAATACAACACCCCGCATCGCTGAAGATGTAGTGTAGTTCTAGTTTACTAACTACAGAGTTTACGTAAACAGTGACGTAATAATAATAATAGTAAATAATAGTAATTAAATAAAATACAAGAAAATAATATATATTATTATTTATTTAGCATTATTTCAATATATTAATAACTACAAATAATAACAGTAGAGACCTTAAGCTCGGCAAGGTGGAGAGGTTCATAAGGAGACAAGGAACACTGAGCAAGGTCTATGACAACTTAATTTTGGAATTTTCCAGATTCTCAATTAACAAATTTTTTTAAACAGAATTCCGCTGGGAATATTTTCTTCTCAAAGAGCCTAACTTGCACTGTGTTGCCACCTGTCACTGTGTGTTGCCACCTGTCACTCTGTGTTGCCACCTGTCACTCTGTGTTGCCACCTGTCACTCTGTGTTGCCACCTGTCACTCTGTGTTGCCACCTGTCACTCTGTGTTGCCACCTGTCACTCTGTGTTGCCACCTGTCACTCTGTGTTGCCACCTGTCACTCTGTGTTGCCACCTGTCACTCTGTGTTGCCACCTGTCACTCTGTGTTGCCACCTGTCACTCTGTGTTGCCACCTGTCACTCTGTGTTGCCACCTGTCACTCTGTGTTGCCACCTGTCACTCTGTGTTGCCACCTGTCACTCTGTGTTGCCACCTGTCACTCTGTGTTGCCACCTGTCACTCTGTGTTGCCACCTGTCACTCTGTGTTGCCACCTGTCACTCTGTGTTGCCACCTGTCACTCTGTGTTGCCACCTGTCACTCTGTGTTGCCACCTGTCACTCTGTGTTGCCACCTGTCACTCTGTGTTGCCACCTGTCACTCTGTGGTGCCACCTGTCACTCTGTGTTGCCACCTGTCACTCTGTGTTGCCAGCTGGCACCAGCAGCTGGGAGAGATACACCGTCTGAAACAGTTATGCCACCCAGCACCAAGTGTCCACCACCCTACACCCTACACCAGCACCAAGTGTCCACCACCCTACACCAGCACCAAGTGTCCACCACCCTACACCCTACACCAGCACCAAGTGTCCACCACCCTACACCAGCACCAAGTGTCCACCACCCTACACCAGCACCAAGTGTCCACCACCCTACACCAGCACCAAGTGTCCACCACCCTACACCAGCACCAAGTGTCCACCACCCTACACCCTACACCAGCACCAAGTGTCCACCACCCTACACCAGCACCAAGTGTCCACCACCCTACACCAGCATCAAGTGTCCACCACCCTACACCCTACACCAGCACCAAGTGTCCACCACCCTACACCAGCACCAAGTGTCCACCACCCTACACCAGCACCAAGTGTCCACCACCCTACACCAGCATCAAGTGTCCACCACCCTACACCAGCACCAAGTGTCCACCACCCTACACCAGCACCAAGTGTCCACCACCCTACACCAGCACCAAGTGTCCACCACCCTACACCAGCACCAAGTGTCCACCACCCTACACCCTACACCAGCACCAAGTGTCCACCACCCTACACCAGCACCAAGTGTCCACCACCCTACACCCTACACCAGCACCAAGTGTCCACCACCCTACACCAGCACCAAGTGTCCACCACCCTACACCCTACACCAGCACCAAGTGTCCACCACCCTACACCAGCACCAAGTGTCCACCACCCTACACCAGCACCAAGTGTCCACCACCCTACACCAGCACCAAGTGTCCACCACCCTACACCAGCACCAAGTGTCCACCACCCTACACCAGCACCAAGTGTCCACCACCCTACACCAGCACCAAGTGTCCACCACCCTACACCAGCACCAAGTGTCCACCACCCTACACCAGCACCAAGTGTCCACCACCCTACACCAGCACCAAGTGTCCACCACCCTACACCAGCACCAAGTGTCCACCACCCTACACCCTACACCAAGTGTCCACCACCCTACACCAGCACCAAGTGTCCACCAGCCTACACCAGCACCAAGTGTCCACCACCCGGAGCCGGTCGGCCGAGTGGACAGCACGCAGGACTTGTGATCCTGTGGTCCTGGGTTCGATCCCAGGCGCCGGCGAGAAACAATGGGCAGAGTTTCTTTCACCCTATGCCCCTGTTACCTAGCAGTAAAATAGGAACCTGGGTGTTAGTCAGCTGTCACGGGCTGCTTCCTGGGGGTGGAGGCCTGGTCGAGGACCGGGCCGCGGGGACACTAAAAGCCCCGAAATCATCTCAAGATAACCTCAAGATAACCCTACACCAGCACCAAGTGTCCACCACCCTACACCCTACACCAGCACCAAGTGTCCACCACCCTACACCAGCACCAAGTGTCCACCACCCTACACCAGCACCAAGTGTCCACCACCCTACACCAGCACCAAGTGTCCACCACCCTACACCAGCACCAAGTGTCCACCACCCTACACCAGCACCAAGTGTCCACCACCCTACACCAGCACCAAGTGTCCACCACCCTACACCAGCACCAAGTGTGCACCACCCTACACCAGCACCAAGTGTGCACCACCCTACACCAGCACCAAGTGTCCACCACCCTACACCAGCACCAAGTGTCCACCACCCTACACCAGCACCAAGTGTCCACCACCCTACACCAGCACCAAGTGTCCCACCACCCTACACCAGCACCAAGTGTCCACCACCCTACACCAGCACCAAGTGTCCACCACCCTACACCAGCACCAAGTGTCCACCACCCTACACCAGCACCAAGTGTCCACCACCCTACACCAGCACCAAGTGTCCACCACCCTACACCAGCACCAAGTGTCCACCACCCTACACCAGCACCAGTGTCCACCACCCTACACCAGCACCAAGTGTCCACCACCCTACACCAGCACACAAGTTGTCCACCACCCTACACCAGCACCAAGTGTCCCACCACCCTACACCAGCACCAGTGTCCACCACCCTACACCTACACCAGCACCAAGTGTCCACCACCCTACACCAGCACCAAGTGTCCACCACCCTACACCCTACACCAGCACCAAGTGTCCACCACCCTACACCCTACACCAGCACCAAGTGTGCACCACCCTACACCAGCACCAAGTGTCCACCACCCTACACCAGCACCAAGTGTCCACCACCCTACACCAGCACCAAGTGTCCACCACCCTAACACAGCACCAAGTGTGCACCACCCTACACCAGCACCAAGTGTCCACCACCCTACACCCTACACCAGCACCAAGTGTGCACCACCCTACACCAGCACCAAGTGTCCACCCACCCTACACCCTACACCAGCACCAAGTGTCCACCACCCTAACACCAGCACCAAGTGTCCACCACCCTACACCAGCACCAAGTGTCCACCACCCTACACCAGCACCAAGTGTGCACCACCCTACACCAGCACCAAGTGTCCACCACCCTACACCCTACACCAGCACCAAGTGTCCACCACCCTACACCAGCACCAAGTGTCCACCACCCTACACCAGCACCAAGTGTCCACCACCCTACACCAGCACCAAGTGTCCACCACCCTACACCAGCACCAAGTGTCCACCACCCTACACCAGCACCAAGTGTCCACCACCCTACACCAGCACCAAGTGTCCACCACCCTACACCAGCACCAAGTGTCCACCACCCTACACCAGCACCAAGTGTCCACCACCCTACACCAGCACCAAGTGTCCACCACCCTACACCAGCACCCAAGTGTCCACCACCCTACACCAGCACCAAGTGTCCACCACCCTACACCCTACACCAGCACCAAGTGTCCACCACCCTACACCAGCACCAAGTGTCCACCACCCTACACCCTACACCAGCACCAAGTGTCCACCACCCTACACCAGCACCAAGTGTCCACCACCCTACACCAGCACCAAGTGTCCACCACCCTACACCAGCACCAAGTGTCCACCACCCTACACCAGCACCCAAGTGTCCACCACCCTACACCAGCACCAAGTGTCCACCACCCTACACAGCACCAAGTGTCACCACCCTACACCAGCACCAAGTGTCCACCACCCTACACCAGCACCAAGTGTCCACCCCTACACCCTACACCAGCACCAATGTGTCCACCACCCTACACCAGCACCAGTGTCCACCACCCTACACCAGCACCAAGTGTCCACCACCTACACCAGCACCAAGTGTCCACCACCCTACACCAGCACCAAGTGTCCACCACCCTAACCAGCACCAAGTGTCCACCACCCTACACCAGCACAAGTGTCCACCACCCTACACCAGCACCAAGTGTCCACCACCCTACACCAGCACAAGTGTCCACCACCCTACACCAGCACCAAGTGTCCACCACCCTACACCAGCACCAAGTGTCCACCACCCTACACCAGCACCAAGTGTCCACCACCCTACACCAGCACCAAGTGTCCACCACCCACCCTACACCAGCACCAAGTGTCCACCACCCTACACCAGCACCAAGTGTCCACCACCCTACACCAGCACCAAGTGTCCACCCACCCTACACCAGCACCAAGTGTCCACCACCCTACACCAGCACCAAGTGTGCACCACCCTACACCACAGCACCAAGTGTCCACCACCACCCTACACCAGCACCAAGTGTCCACCACCACCCTACACCAGCACCAAGTGTCCACCACCCTACACCAGCACCAAGTGTCCACCACCCTACACCCCTACACCAGCACCAAGTGTCCACCACCCTACAACCCTACACCAGCACCAAGTGTCCACCACCCTACACCATGCACCAAGTGTCCACCACCCTACACCAGCACCAAGTGTCCACCACCCTACACCAGCACCAAGTGTCCACCACCCTACACCAGCACAAGTGTCCACCACCCTACACCAGCACCAAGTGTCCACCCACCCTACACCAGCACCAAGTGTCCACCACCCTACACCAGCACCAAGTGTCCACCACCCTACACCAGCACCAAGTGTGCACACCCTACACCAGCACCAAGTGTCCACCACCCTACACCAGCACCAAGTGTCCACCACCCTACACCAGCACCAAGTGTCCACCACCCTACACCAGCACCAAGTGTCCACCACCCTACACCAGCACCAAGTGTCCACCACCCTACACCAGCACCAAGTGTCCACCACCCTACACCAGCACCAAGTGTCCACCACCCTACACCAGCACCAAGTGTCCACCACCCTACACCAGCACCAAGTGTCCACCACCCTACACCAGCACCAAGTGTCCACCACCCTACACCAGCACCAAGTGTCCACCACCCTACACCAGCACCAAGTGTCCCACCACCCTACACCAGCACCAAGTGTCCACCACCCTACACCCTACACCAGCACCAAGTGTCCACCACCCTACACCAGCACCAAGTGTCCACCACCCTACACCAGCACCAAGTGTCCACCACCCTACACCAGTACCAAGTGTCCACCACACCTACACCAGCACCAAGTGTCCACCACCCTACACCAGCACCAAGTGTCCACCACCCTACACCAGCACCAAGTGTCCACCACCCTACACCAGCACCAACGTGTCCACCACCCTACACCCTACACCAGCACCAAGTGTCCACCACCCTACACCCTACACCAGCACCAACTGTGCACCACCCTACACCAGCACCAAGTGTCCACCACCCTACACCAGCACCAAGTGTCCACCACCCTACACCAGCACCAAGTGTCCACCACCCTACACCAGCACCAAGTGTCCACCACCCTACACCAGCACCAAGTGTCCACCACCCTACACCAGCACCAAGTGTCCACCACCCTACACCAGCACCAAGTGTCCACCACCCTACACCAGCACCAAGTGTCCACACCCTACACCAGCACCAGTGTCCCACCACCCTACACCAGCACCAAGTGTCCACCACCCTACACCAGCACCAAGTGTCCACCACCCTACACCAGCACCAAGTGTCCACCACCCTACACCAGCACCAAGTGTCCACCACCCTACACCAGCACCAAGTGTCCACCACCCTACACCAGCACCAAGTGTCCACCACCCTACACCAGCACCAAGTGTCCACCACCCTACCCAGCACCAAGTGTCCACCACCCTACACCAGCACCAAGTGTCCACACCCACACCAGCACCAAGTGTCCACCACCCTACACCAGCACCAAGTGTCCACCACCCTACACCAGCACCAAGTGTCCCACCACCCTACACCAGCACCAAGTGTCCACCACCCTACACCAGCACCAAGTGTCCACCACCCTACACCCTACACCAGCACCAAGTGTCCACCACCCTACACCAGCACCAAGTGTCCACCACCCTATACCAGCACCAAGTGTCCACCACCCTACACCAGCACCAAGTGTCCACCACCCTACACCAGCACCAAGTGTCCACCACCCTACACCAGCACCAAGTGTCCACCACCCTACACCCTACACCAGCAACAAGTGTCCACCACCCTACACCCTACACCAGCACCAAGTGTCCACCACCCTACACCAGCACCAAGTGTCCACCACCCTACACCAGCACCAAGTGTCCACCACCCTACACCCTACACCAGCACCAAGTGTCCACCACCCTACACCAGCACCAAGTGTCCACCACCCTACACCCTACACCAGCACCAAGTGTTCACCACCCTACACCAGCACCAAGTGTCCACCACCCTACACCAGCACCAAGTGTCCACCACCCTACACCAGCACCAAGTGTCCACCACCCTACACCAGCACCAAGTGTCCACCACCCTACACCAGCACCAAGTGTCCACCACCCTACACCAGCACCAAGTGTCCACCACCCTACACCAGCACCAAGTGTCCACCACCCTACACCAGCACCAAGTGTCCACCACCCTACACCAGCACCAAGTGTCCACCACCCTACACCAGCACCAAGTGTCCACCACCCTACACCAGCACCAAGTGTCCACCACCCTACACCAGCACCAAGTGTCCACCACCCTACACCAGCACCAAGTGTCCACCACCCTACACCAGCACCAAGTGTCCACCACCCTACACCAGCACCAAGTGTCCACCACCCTACACCAGCACCAAGTGTCCACCACCCTACACCAGCACCAAGTGTCCACCACCCTACACCAGCACCAAGTGTCCACCACCCTACACCAGCACCAAGTGTCCACCACCCTACACCAGCACCAAGTGTCCACCACCCTACACCAGCACCAAGTGTCCACCACCCTACACCAGCACCAAGTGTCCACCACCCTACACCAGCACCAAGTGTCCACCACCCTACACCAGCACCAAGTGTCCACCACCCTACACCAGCACCAAGTGTCCACCACCCTACACCCTACACCAGCACCAAGTGTCCACCACCCTACACCCTACACCAGCACCAAGTGTCCACCACCCTACACCAGCACCAAGTGTCCACCACCCTACACCCTACACCAGCAACAAGTGTCCACCACCCTACACCCTACACCAGCAACAAGTGTCCACCACCCTACACCCTACACCAGCACCAAGTGTCCACCACCCTACACCAGCACCAAGTGTCCACCACCCTACACCAGCACCAAGTGTCCACCACCCTACACCAGCACCAAGTGTCCACCACCCTACACCAGCACCAAGTGTCCACCACCCTACACCAGCACCAAGTGTCCACCACCCTACACCAGCACCAAGTGTCCACCACCCTACACCAGCACCAAGTGTCCACCACCCTACACCAGCACCAAGTGTCCACCACCCTACACCAGCACCAAGTGTCCACCACCCTACACCAGCACCAAGTGTCCACCACCCTACACCCTACACCAGCACCAAGTGTCCACCACCCTACACACAGGCGCCGGCGAGAAACAAAAAATGAGTAGAGTTTCTTTCACCCTGATGCATCTGTTACCTAGCAGTAAATAGGTACCTGGGAGTTATACAGCTGTTATGGGCTGCTTCCTGTGTGTACTCACCTAGTTGTGTCTGCAGGATCGAGCATTGACTCTTGGATCCCGCCTTTCGAGCATCGGTTGTTTACAGCAGTGACCCCTGTCCCATTTCCCTATCATACCTGGTTTTAAAATTATGAATAGTATTTGCTTCCACAACCTGTTCCTGAAGTGCATTCCATTTTCGCACTACTCTCACGCTAAAAGAAAACTTCCTAACATCTCTGTGACTCATCTGAGTTTCAAGCTTCCATCCATGTCCCCTCGTTCTGTTACTATTCCACGTGAACATTTCGTCTATGTCCACTCTGTCAATCCCTCTGAGTATTTTATACGTTCCTATCATGTCCCCCCTCTCCCTTCTTCTTTCTAGTGTCGTAAAGCACAGTGTGTGTGTGTGTGTGTGTGTGTGTGTGTGTGTGTGTGTGTGTGTGTGTGTGTGTGTGTGTGTGTGTGTGTGTGTGTGTGTGTGTGTGTGTGTGTGGAAAAAAAAGTTAGTAGTTAGTAACAGCTGATTGACAGTTGAGAGGCGAGCCGAAAGAGCAGATCTCAACTCCCGCAAGCACAACTAGGTGAACACACAGCGTGGGGCCAAAATATTAATTAAAGCCATACAAAAATACTGTCGTTTTCCATCGTATTCGAGCGGGAAAATATGTAATAGGAGCAGGAGAAGGCACTTCCCGCGCCGCTAATGACGTGACGTCTCTAAATGGGAATTCCCGGGATTCCGTCTCTTTTCTGCCCTCGCTAAAAATATTTTGGTCCGAAAGGAAATAATAGAACGAAAACGTTTTGTCTTTGGAATTGTTTGTTAAAATTAGTAGTGTTTGTTACACGCCCCCCCAGCCCCCCCCCCCCCCTCTCAACTACCTGTGTTACTGTTCCACGCCCCCCCCACTAACTGTGTTAGTGTTCCACGCCCCCCCCCCCCCACTACCTGTGTTAGTGTTCCACACCACGAAAGAATTTACACGTGATGAACAATATGACACAGAAAATACAGCATATATCGTATATATGTATGGCAGTGTTGGACCACGAAGGATGGATTAAGACAGGAAAATGCTTAAGGAAATTCGTGTCTTAATTCTTCCTTCGAGGTCCGACACTGCCATACATATATATATATATATTAGTATATTTTGGTAGCAGTCTTTCCTGTAGACATATTATTAAATATGACCGAAAATGTAAGATTAATAATTCTAACACGAATTTTCTCGATCTTTCTTATGTTTCTTTTCACTGTTGATGGTAAATCAAAAATCAATTCTCCAAAATTCATTTTTATTTCTAGTGTGACGCGACACTTGAGCGCGTTTCGTAAAACTTATTACATTTTCAAAGACTTTAGTTTACACACCCACACAACTATAACTGAATAGAGCTTAAACATCTTCGATTTTTTATACCTGCATTTGGGCGAGGTGATATGTTACAACAGTTTTGGATGAGGTGAAAACAAACTTTCAACACAAGCCAGAACACGAAACAATGGGTATTGAAGATCAGAATGGAAGTAATTGCAGAGGGCCTATTGGCCCATATTTCTTGATGCTTCTATATTGGAGTGGAGTCTTGAAGTGGGTAGAATATAGTTATGCATTAATTGGCTGTTGATTGCTGGTGTTGACTTCTTGATGTGTAGTGCCTCGCAGATGTCAAGCCGCCTGCTATCGCTGTATCTATCGATGATTTCTGTGTTGTTTGCTAAGATTTATCTGGTGATGGTTTGTTTGTGGGAAGAGATTATATGTTCCTTAATGGAGCCCTGTTGCTTATGCATCGTTAAACGCCTGGAAAGAGATGTTGTTGTCTTGGTTGTGGGAAGAGATTATCTCTTCCCACAACCAAACCATCGCCAGAGAAACCCTAGTAAACAACACAGAAATCATCGATAGATACAGCGATAGCAGGCGGCTTGACGTTTGCGAGGCACTACACATCAAGAAGTCAACACCAGCAATCAACAGCCAATTAATGCACAACTATATTCTACCCACCTCAAGACTCCGCTCCAATATAGAAGCATCAAGAAATATGGACCAATAGGCTTTCTACAAACACTTCTATTCAATACCCATTGTTTCGTGTTCTGTCTTGTGTTGATGAAATTAATACCCTATTAATGCCACCTCTTGTTCTGTCTTGTGTTGATGAAATTAATACCCTATTAATGCCACCTCACCCCATCCACCTCACTCAAATGTAGATATAAAATCGGAGATGCGTAAGTTCTATTCAGTTGTGTATTTGTAAACTAAAAGTCTTTGAAAATGTAATAAGTTTTACGATACGCGCTCGTGTCGCGTCAGACTAGAAATAAAAATGAATTTTGGAGAATTGATTTTTGATTTACCTCCAACAGTGAAAAGAAATGTACGAAAGATTGAGAAAATTCGTGTTAGAATTATTAATCTTACTTTTTCGGTCATATTTAATAATATATATATATATATATATATATATATATATATATATATATATATATATATATATATATATATATATATATGTATATATATGTATGTATATATATACATACATATATATATATATATATATATAATATATAATATATAATATATATATATATAATATATATTATATATATATATTATATATTATATATATATATTATATAATATTATATATATATATATATAATATATAATATATAATATATATATATATAATATATATAATATATATTATATATATATAATATATATAATATATATTATATATTATATATATATATATATATATATATATATATATATATATATATATATATATATATATATATATATATATATATATATATATATATGTCGTACCTAGTAGCCAGAACGCACTTCTCAGCCTACTATACAATGCCCGATTTGCCTAATAAGCAAAGTTTTCATGAATTATTTGTTTTTCGACTACCTAACCTTACCTAACTTTTTCGGCTACCTAACTTAACCTAACCTATAAAGATAGGTTAGGTAGGGTTTGTTAGGTTCGGTCATATATCTACGTTAATTTTAACTCCAATAAAAAAAATTGACCTCATATAGAATGAAATGGGTAGCTTTATCATTTCATAAGAAAAAAATTTGAGAAAATATATTACTTCAAGAAAACTTGGCTTATTAGGCAAATCGGGCCATGCATTAGTAGGCAGAGAAGTGCGTTCTGGCTACTAGGTACGACATTATATATATATATATATATATATATATATATATATATATATATATATATATATATATATGTGAAACGCCAGAGAAAACATGATAGAGACTGAAGTAACTGGAGGCGAGACCACACTGGGAGGTGTTGATCCGCTCACAGATAACAAACAACAGCGGGTCAGTAAACACACAACTGTGGCCGCCATAAAGAGGAGCACACTGCTCCCGTCTCCACCACACTCCAACACTGCTTAAACCTTTCAAGAGGGAACTGACAGGTTTCTGTAAGAGGGGCCAGCACCGCGGGGGCCAGCACCGCGGGAGCCAGCACCGCGGGGGGGGGGGGGGGCCAGCACCGCGGGGGCCAGCACCGCGGGAGCCAGCACCGCGGGGGGGGGGGCCAGCACCGCGTGGGCCAGCACCGCGGGAGCCAGCACCGCGGGGGGGGGGCCAGCACCGCGGGGGCCAGCACCACGGGAGCCAGCACCGCGGGGGGGGGGGGCCAGCACCGCGGGGGGGGGGGGGCCAGCACCGCGGGGGGGGGGGGCCAGCACCGCGTGGGGGGGCCAGCACCGCGGGGGGGGGGCCAGCACCGCGTGGGGGGGCCAGCACCGCGGGGGGGGGCAGCACCGCGGGGGGGGGGGCCAGCACCGCGGGGGGGGGCCAGCACCGCGGGAGGGGGGGCCAGCACCGCGGGGGGGGGGGGGCCAGCACCGCGGGAGGGGGGGCCAGCACCGCGGGAGGGGGGGGGCCAGCACCGTGGGAGGGGGGGCCCAGCACCGTGGGAGGGGGGGCCCAGCACCGCGGGAGGGGGGGGGCCAGCACCGCGGGAGGGGGGGGCCAGCACCGCGGGAGGGGGGGGGCTAGCACCGCGGGAGGGGGGGGCCAGCACCGCGGGAGGGGGGGGCCAGCACCGCGGGAGGGGGGAGCCAGCACCGCGGGAGGGGGGGCCAGCACCGGGGGGGGGGCCAGCACCGCGGGGGGGGGGGCCAGCACCGCGGGGGGAGATGGCAGCACCGCGGGGGGAGGGGGCAGCACCGCGGGGGGAGGGGGCAGCACCGCGGGGGGAGGGGGCAGCACCGCGGGGGGAGGGGGCAGCACCGCGGGGGGAGGGGGCAGCACCGCGGGGGGAGGGGGCAGCACCGCGGGGACCCCGTGCTGCTGGCCCCCGCGGTGCTGGCCCCCGCGGTGCTGGCCCCCGTGCTGCTGGCCCCCGCGGTGCTGGCCCCCGCGGTGCTGGCCCCCGCGGTGCTGGCCCCCGTGCTGCTGGCCCCCGCGGTGCTGGCCCCCGCGGTGCTGGACCCCGCGGTGCTGGACCCCGCGGTGCTGGGCCCCCCCCCCCCTCGCGGTGCTGGCCCCCGTGCTGCTGGCCCCCGCGGTGCTGGCCCCCGTGGTGCTGGCCCCCGCGGTGCTGGCCCCCACGGTGCTGGGCCCCGCGGTGCTGGCCCCCGCGGTGCTGGCCCCCGCGGTGCTGGCCCCCGCGGTGCTGGCCCCCGTGCTGCTGCTGGCCCCCGTGCTGCTGGCCCCCGTGCTGCTGGCCCCCGTGCTGCTGGCCCCCGCGGTGCTGGCCCCCGCGGTGCTGGCCCCCGTGCTGCTGGCCCCCGTGCTGCTGGCCCCCGCGGTGCTGGCCCCCGCGGTGCTGGCCCCCGCGGTGCTGGCCCCCGTGGTGCTGGCCCCCGTGGTGCTGGCCCCCGTGCTGCTGGCCCCCGCGGTGCTGGCCCCCGCGGTGCTGGCCCCCGCGGTGCTGGCCCCCGCGGTGCTGGCCCCCGCGGTGCTGGCCCCCGAGCTGCTGGCCCCCGCGGTGCTGGCCCCCGTGCTGCTGGCCCCCGCGGTGCTGGCCCCCGTGCTGCTGGCCCCCGTGCTGCTGGCCCCCGCGGTGCTGGCCCCCGCGGTGCTGGCCCCCGCGGTGCTGGCCCCCGCGGTGCTGGCCCCCGTGCTGCTGGCCCCCGTGCTGCTGGCCCCCGCGGTGCTGGCCCCCGCGGTGCTGGCCCCCGCGGTGCTGGCCCCCGTGCTGCTGGCCCCCGCGGTGCTGGCCCCCGCGGTGCTGGCCCCCGTGGTGCTGGCCCCCGTGCTGCTGGCCCCCGCGGTGCTGGCCCCCGCGGTGCTGGCCCCCGTGCTGCTGCCCCCCCCCCCCCCCACGCGGTGCTGGCCCCCCCCCCACGCGGTGCTGGCCCCCGTGCTGCTGGCCCCCGTGCTGCTGCCCCCCCCCCCCCACGCGGTGCTGGCCCCCCCCCCCTCACGCGGTGCTGGCCCCCGTGCTGCTGGCCCCCGCGGTGCTGGCCCCCGTGCTGCTGGCCCCCCCCACGCGGTGCTGGCCCCCGCGCTGCTGGCCTCCGCGCTGCTGGCCCCCGCGCTGCTGGCCCCCGGGCTGCTGGCCCCCGGGCTGCTGGCCCCCGGGCTGCTGGCCCCCGCGGTGCTGGCCCCCGCGGTGCTGGCCCCCGAGCTGCTGGCCCCCGAGCTGCTGGCCCCCGAGCTGCTGGCCCCCGAGCTGCTGGCCCCCGAGCTGCTGGCCCTCGAGCTGCTGGCCCCCGAGCTGCTGGCCCCCGAGCTGCTGGCCCCCGAGCTGCTGGCCCCCGAGCTGCTGGCCCTCGAGCTGCTGGACCCCGTGCTGCTGGCCCCCGCGGTGCTGGCCCCCATGACTCGATTTGATTTACTACGTCTGAAAAATTACTTTCAAATTTCAGGGGGATTGGACTGTTAGTATTGAATATACGACGGGGTACTAAGGTGGGGGACAGGAGCTAGAACTCTCTATTTGTTCGGATCTTATTTACTACATCTGAAATATGATTGTTTAAAAATTGGGCTAACATTGGGCTATTAGTAGCAAAATTGCACTTATAAATGTGGTCTCTTAACAAATTAAGTCTTGAAATGGTCTGTCAAATTTGGGTCTGAAAATGGTCTCTGAATATTTTTGGGATCAAACTGGACTCTGATAACATTTAAATTTCCTCCATAAGAATTCTTTAAGAATGCAGGTGTAAGTAAAACTGACATATCTTGGTCTCAAAGTGGTCTCTGTCAAAGTTGGGTCTTTAAATGGACTTTTAATTTGGACTAATTAATTTTGACTAATTAATTTTAATTTGGACTATTTAATTTTAATTTGGACTAATTAATAATTAATTGGACTAATTAATTTCGGTCACGAACTGGACTCTCACGGATTTTGGTTTGAAAATGGACTGTCAAATTTTGGTCTTTACTGGATTCTGACGAATTTTCGGTCATGTACTGGACTCTGACGAATTTTCAGGCTCAAGCTGTACTTTAATTTTCGTAGTTTACGGGACTTAAATTTCGGTCTTTCAGCTGAACTGTCTTATTTCGGTCTGCAACGTCTCTGACGAATTTTCGGTCTTTACGGGACTGAATATTTTGAGGTTTATACTGGACTGACTATTTTTGGTGTAAAATGATCTTTGTCATATATGGGTCTAAAATAATGTCACATTATTGGTCTTAAATGGACTCTGAAGAAAATCGGTCTTCAAATGGTCTCTGATTAAAATCTGTCTTTTTCAGGTGAAATAGCTGTAAATGATATAAAAACTAAAAGTCACGGCTAAGATGTCTATTTTCCTTAACAAAACTTCTATGATAATATTCCCTGAATTTTTTTTTCCAAATTTCGGTCTTACACTCGTAAATAAACACCTATGATTATATGAACTCAAATATTTTTATACAACTGATCTCTGAAAAATGTTGAATTTTCCCCATAAGAACTCTTTACAAACTTTTATGAACACAATTCCGAAAACGGTCTTTAAAAAATTTCGGTCTTCAACTCTTAAAAAATTATCTGGAAAACCGAACCCTCACACGGCCCATCGCCCCCTAAAAATGGGCCGTAAAGACTGTCATCCCTACTACTCGGGTGTGTTGTGAGGGGTGAGAGTGTGTTGTGAGGGGTGAGAGTGTGTATGGGAGGACCAGGTCCCTGAGCACCGACCTTGGCCAGACCTTACAAGTTACTGTAGCCAGCGGGACCAGACTCAGCGAAGGGAGGGGGATATTTCCGGTTTCACCAACATACCTTCCTGGAATATGCTAAAAGGTACACCGGCTGACCCGTGACCTTTGAAGATCAAACATGAAACATTAGCAGGTGTCTCGGGCCACCTGGACGGTGACAGTTTCAGACAGAGGGGACGGACTGGAGCAGACAGAGAAGCAGGACTGTCTGGCCGTCAAACTGTTGGCCAGTCTTCACCCAGCAGTAATTGGGGACCCGGTTAACAACTGCTTGGCGGGTGATGTTCCGGGTGGAAGTAGCGGGCGGGGCTGACCCTGAGCTCTGGCAAGGGGAAGCTCTCCGTCTCTAGCAGGAGCCACAGGTCTTGTCTTCCTCACCCCACTAAACTGGACAAAATATTAAGTGGCGTCTTGTGGTGTGCGAGTTATGACTGGTGGAGGAGAGTATGAAGGACAACATGACAACATTCTCAGTTGTCACCAGTATGAGTACCGGGAAAAGCTGCATCAACTGACATCAGGTCGCTGGAAGACAGAAGGGGAGAGGGAGACATGATACCCACATACAAATTTCTCAAGAAGGAATGAATGGGATATCCCATTCATTCCTTCTGAATGATGGGATAATGTCTTTATCCCATCCCCCTGGGAATGGGATAAAGACATTATTTAGCACGGGTTGTACTCGCACAAGGGGATACAGGTGGAAACTGAGTACCCAAATAAAACAGAAACATTATATATCATATTTCAGTGTCAGAGTAGTGGACAAATGGAATACATTAGGCAGTGATGTGGTGGAGGCTGACTCCATACACAGCTTTAAAATTTAGATATGAGCCCAATACGCTCAGGAATCTGAATACCTGTTGATTAATAGTTGAATAGCAAGACCAAAGAACAGAAGCTCAATCCCCGCAAAAACAATTTATCACAAGTTTGGCATAGACGCAGAAATCCAGTTGTAGACACTTGGACCACGCCGGCCGCCGTGGGGACCCAGCACCTCCCCCTGACCATCACACCTCGCTCACCCCCCTCCCCAATCTCCCCCAGGCACCACCCCCCTTCCCCAGTCTCCCCCAGGCACCCCCCCTTTCCCCAGTCTCCCCTAGAAACCCCCCCCCTTTCCCCAGTCTCCCCCAGACACCGCCCCCTTCCCCAGTCTCCCCCAGGCACCCCCCTCCTCCCCAGTCTCCCCCAGGCACCCCCCTCCTCCCCAGTCTACCCCAGGCACCCCCTCCCCAGTAACCTTCAAGACAGCGGCGGACACCTGATATCAACAGTTGGGACAGCGTGACAGTATCTGGCTGGCAAGTGTCCTGGGACCGTCTGACATCCGGCCATGTACAGGCGGCACACCTCCAAGTGCTCACGTCTCCGTGAACTGTGATTCCAGGACTGAGCGTTAGTTCCTGGGCCCCACCTTACAACACCTTACTCTTGGAGAAAATGCACTTCAAGATTAAGGAAATGTTGATATATGCGACTTAAGTAATATATATGATGGTTCCAAGATGCTGCAGTAGTAGAGGTTACCACAGATGTTGTACAGGAGGCCAGGCCAGCCTCCAACAGTGGTAGTGGTCATAGTAACTAAGTGGTGGACGGTACAGTGTGTGGTGATGGGCCACCTAAGTGGTGGACGGTACAGTGTGTGGTGATGGGCCACCTGAAAAGTCGACTCTTAAATTATTGAATTTGGGACAACCCAGAAAATTTTCACCTGCAACATAAATATCAGATTTAACCTAACCTCTCCTGGTAATCATAGGCCTAATACACGCCATCTTAGGCCTAAAATAAATAAATATATGCGAACAAGCCTGAATGGTCCCCAGGACAATATGCAACTGAAAACTCACACCCCAGAAGTGACTCGAACCCATACTCCCAGGAGCAACGCAACTGGTATGTACAAGACGCCTTAATCCACTTGACCATCACGACCGGACAAAATGAGGTGATAGCCGAGGCTATTTGAACCACCCCACCGCCGGCACTCGGATAGTAATCTTGGGCATAGCATTTTACCAAATCACCTCATTCTTTGGGGCACGCGTGAGGAACACAAATGCGAACAAGCCTGAATGGTCCCCAGGACAATATGCAACTGAAAACTCACATGTCCTGGGGACCATTCAGGCTTGTTCGCATTTGTGTTCCTCACGTGTGCCCCAAAGAATGAGGTGATTTGGTAAAATGCTATGCCCAAGATTACTACACGAGTGCCGGCGGTGGGGTGGTTCAAATAGCCTCGGCTATCACCTCATTTTCTCCGGTCGTGATGGTCAAGTGGATTAAGGCGTCTTGTACATACCAGTTGCGTTGCTCCTGGGAGTATGGGTTCGAGTCACTTCTGGGGTGTGAGTTTTCAGTTAAATAAATAAATATATATATGTCGTACCTAGTAGCCAGAACGTACTTCTCAGCCTACTATTCAAGGCCCGATTTGCCTAATAAGCCAAGTTTTCATGAATTAATTGTTTTTCGACAACCTAACCTACCTAACCTAACCTAACTTTTTCGGCTACCTAACCTAACCTAACCTATAAAGATAGGTTAGGTAGGGTTGGTTAGGTTCGATCATATATCTACGTTAATTTTAACTCCAATAAAAAAAAATTGACCTCATACATAATGAAATGGGTAGCTTTATCATTTCATAAGAAAAAAATTAGAGAAAATATATTAATTCAGGAAAACTTTGCTTATTAGGCAAATCGGGCCTTGCATAGTAGGCTGAGAAGTGCGTTCTGGCTACTAGGTACGACATTATATATATATAATATATATATATATATATATATATATATATATATATATATATATATATATATAATATATTTATTAGGCCTAGGAATATTTAAATTAGTTTTTTAGCTTTTTTCCGTATTCTGTGAATGTAATAGTACAAACAGTGGTGTACTGGTGGTCGACGGCTACATATTGCTGCCTTCCACCAAACAGTTACCATAAGCACTATCATATGTACATTATGTGCGCTGTATTAGGCACATATAATGTACATATTAGACAGAGCAAAGTTTAGATTTGGTTTATGTTTTTTTCGTTGTTTCTACGAGATTACATAAGATGAAGACTGATCGCTGGGACCACCACCACACTCCTGCTCTCACAAAATTAATATTAACTTTATTTTTCAATTGATGGAAGACGAAAATTTTATTTATATAACTTTACCACTGTAAGTGTATGGTTAGTGGTGAACTTGACAGTGTAAGTGTATGGTTAGTGGTGAACTTGACAGTGTAAGTGTATGGTTAGTGGTGAACTTGACAGTGTAAGTGTATGGTTAGTGGTGAACTTGACAGTGTAAGTGTATGGTTAGTGGTGAACTTGACAGTGTAAGTGTATGGTTAGTGGTGAACTTGACAGTGTAAGTGTATGGTTAGTGGTGAACTTGACAGTGTAAGTGTATGGTTAGTGGTGAACTTGACAGCGTAAGTGTATGGTTAGTGGTGAACTTGACAGCGTAAGTGTATGGTTAGTGGTGAACTTGACAGTGTAAGTGTATGGTTAGTGGTGAACTTGACAGTGTAAGTGTATGGTTAGTGGTGAACTTGACAGTGTAAGTGTATGGTTAGTGGTGAACTTGACAGTGTAAGTGTATGGTTAGTGGTGAACTTGACAGCGTAAGTGTATGGTTAGTGGTGAACTTGACAGCGTAAGTGTATGGTTAGTGGTGAACTTGACAGTGTAAGTGTATGGTTAGTGGTGAACTTGACAGTGTAAGTGTATGGTTAGTGGTGAACTTGACAGCGTAAGTGTATGGTTAGTGGTGAACTTGACAGTGTAAGTGTATGGTTAGTGGTGAACTTGACAGTGTAAGTGTATGGTTAGTGGTGAACTTGACAGCGTAAGTGTATGGTTAGTGGTGAACTTGACAGTGTAAGTGTATGGTTAGTGGTGAACTTGACAGTGTAAGTGTATGGTTAGTGGTGAACTTGACAGTGTAAGTGTATGGTTAGTGGTGAACTTGACAGCGTAAGTGTATGGTTAGTGGTGAACTTGACAGTGTAAGTGTATGGTTACAGGTGAACTTGACAGTGTAAGTGTATGGTTACAGGTGAACTTGACAGTGTAAGTGTATGGTTAGTGGTGAACTTGACAGTGTAAGTGTATGGTTACAGGTTAACTTGACAGTGTAAGTGTATGGTTAGTGGTGAACTTGACAGCGTAAGTGTATGGTTAGTGGTGAACTTGACAGTGTAAGTGTATGGTTAGTGGTGAACTTGACAGTGTAAGTGTATGGTTAGTGGTGAACTTGACAGTGTAAGTGTATGGTTAGTGGTGAACTTGACAGCGTAAGTGTATGGTTAGTGGTGAACTTGACAGTGTAAGTGTATGGTTAGTGGTGAACTTGACAGTGTAAGTGTATGGTTAGTGGTGAACTTGACAGTGTAAGTGTATGGTTAGTGGTGAACTTGACAGTGTAAGTGTATGGTTAGTGGTGAACTTGACAGTGTAAGTGTATGGTTAGTGGTGAACTTGACAGCGTAAGTGTATGGTTAGTGGTGAACTTGACAGTGTAAGTGTATGGTTAGTGGTGAACTTGACAGTGTAAGTGTATGGTTAGTGGTGAACTTGACAGTGTAAGTGTATGGTTAGTGGTGAACTTGACAGTGTAAGTGTATGGTTAGTGGTGAACTTGACAGTGTAAGTGTATGGTTAGTGGTGAACTTGACAGCGTAAGTGTATGGTTAGTGGTGAACTTGACAGTGTAAGTGTATGGTTACAGGTGAACTTGACAGTGTAAGTGTATGGTTACAGGTGAACTTGACAGTGTAAGTGTATGGTTAGTGGTGAACTTGACAGTGTAAGTGTATGGTTACAGGTTAACTTGACAGTGTAAGTGTATGGTTACAGGTGAACTTGACAGTGTAAGTGTATGGTTAGTGGTGAACTTGACAGTGTAAGTGTATGGTTACAGGTTAACTTGACAGTGTAAGTGTATGGTTACAGGTGAACTTGACAGTGTAAGTGTATGGTTACAGGTGAACTTGACAGTGTAAGTGTATGGTTACAGGTGAACTTGACAGTGTAAGTGTATGGTTAGTGGTGAACTTGACAGTGTAAGTGTATGGTTACAGGTTAACTTGACAGTGTAAGTGTATGGTTACAGGTTAACTTGACAGTGTAAGTGTATGGTTACAGGTTAACTTGACAGTGTAAGTGTATGGTTACAGGTGAACTTGACAGTGTAAGTGTATGGTTAGTGGTGAACTTGACAGTGTAAGTGTATGGTTACAGGTTAACTTGACAGTGTAAGTGTATGGTTACAGGTTAACTTGACAGTGTAAGTGTATGGTTACAGGTGAACTTGACAGTGTAAGTGTATGGTTAGTGGTGAACTTGACAGTGTAAGTGTATGGTTACAGGTTAACTTGACAGTGTAAGTGTATGGTTACAGGTGAACTTGACAGTGTAAGTGTATGGTTACAGGTTAACTTGACAGTGTAAGTGTATGGTTACAGGTTAACTTGACAGTGTAAGTGTATGGTTACAGGTGAACTTGACAGTGTAAGTGTATGGTTAGTGGTGAACTTGACAGTGTAAGTGTATGGTTACAGGTTAACTTGACAGTGTAAGTGTATGGTTACAGGTTAACTTGACAGTGTAAGTGTATGGTTACAGGTGAACTTGACAGTGTAAGTGTATGGTTAGTGGTGAACTTGACAGTGTAAGTGTATGGTTACAGGTTAACTTGACAGTGTAAGTGTATGGTTACAGGTTAACTTGACAGTGTAAGTGTATGGTTACAGGTTAACTTGACAGTGTAAGTGTATGGTTAAAGGTTAACTTGACAGTGTAAGTGTATGGTTACAGGTTAACTTGACAGTGTAAGTGTATGGTTACAGGTTAACTTGACAGTGTAAGTGTATGGTTACAGGTGAACTAGTCTCAATAGCCTGTGTGAGTATCAGCGAGGGAAGATAAAAATTCCTCATAAAACACAAAATATGAAAAGTTAGTAATTATCAAAGGCGGCACCAAGCCGGGAAGGCTGTGTAGCACCATCAAATGTGCGGGATAATCAGAGGGCGCTAAATATCACCAAGGATGCCAATACGAGAACAGAAACACATAAGGTGAACGATATCAAAAGTATCCGAGTCGTTAAGAATTCTATCGAGGGACAAGTGACCGCGAGGGACGGTCGGGGAGCAAGACACACGCTCGTCCTGGAAGTCAGGACATTCAAGAAGGATATACACGACCGTAAGAGGGACAATGCAGTTAGGACAACAAGGAGCAGGACGGCGCTCCATTAAGGGACCATGAGTTAAGTGAGTATGGCCAATACACAACCTTGCTAGAGCCGTTTCCCATCGCCGGTTACAGTGGTAGGAGAACGGCCACTGGGACACACAACTCTTAAGAGTACGTAGTTTGTTACCAGTAACAGACGACCAACAAGCCTGCCAACGGGTAAGGATGGAGGAATGGATAACCGGGTAAAAGTCGGATTAAGGAATACCTTTACGGGAGATGGGACAAGAGCGGACAACTTCCCTGGCAGCAGCATCCGCACGCTCATTTAAAGACACCAATATGGCTGGGAACCCAACAAATCTCAACCGACTTAAATTTACTGTGAATAAGAAACAGCCATTGCTGGATCTCTACGACCACCAGATGGACAGGATTAAAGGACCCGAAAGCCATGAGGGCACTACGAGAGTCAACAACAACTACAAAGGAAGATCGACAACGAGAAAGCAGAAGACGAAGAGCATAGATAATAGCATAAAGCTCCGCTGTAAAGATGCTAGTCTCCGGAGGTAAGCGACACATAAGT
This sequence comes from Procambarus clarkii, assembly GCF_040958095.1. NCBI lineage: Eukaryota > Metazoa > Arthropoda > Malacostraca > Decapoda > Cambaridae > Procambarus > Procambarus clarkii. Next base: position 17,555,498 of record NC_091217.1, on the reverse strand, counting down.
GTGATCAGGAAAAAACAATATAGTAGCCAACACCGTCCGCAGACTTAGACCCATCGGTGAAGACAGAAACGGAGCGGGAGTGAGAAGAAAAGTGCTCAAGGAAAAGGCGTTTTAGAACCGTAGGAGGGGTAAAAGCTTTAGTGATGCGGGTCAAGGACGTACAAAACTGCGGAAGAGGGACTCTCCACGGGGGCAAAGAAGGAACAACACGAGGAGAAACATTAGAAATACCAACGGAAAGAGAATCCCGTAGGCGAGATAACCGGACAGAAAGAGGGAGGTGGTGAAGAGGAACAGGAACCGCAGGAGGGGTAAAAGTTAAAGCACGACAGAGGCGAGAAGAAGGATGTTGCAAGGATCGCGCAAGATAGCGAAGACAATAGCGATCACGGCGGTCCTGGAGAGACAGGAAGCCAGTGTCAACATACAAGCTAAGGACGGGAGTCGAACGAAAGGCACCAGAACTGAGGCGCAACCCAGTATGGTGCAAAGCATCAAGACGGCGAAGAGTAGGAGAAGCAGACGAGTAAGCAGGGCAACCATAATCGAGCTTAGACAGGACGAGAGAGGAATGTAAAGCAAGGAGAGTGCGCCTATCTGCTCCCCAAGAAGTATGAGACAACACCTGAAGGAGGGTAAGGGCCTTAGAGCACTCAACACGGAGGTAAGAGATATGGGGAGACCAAGACAAACGAGTGTCAAAAATCAACCCCAAAAACTTAGCAGAATCAAAATATGAGAAATAAACCTTGCTTTAAAAATCACGTTACAGAATTCCTAAACAGTGTATTTCCTCTCTTGGAATACCAAACAGTAAACAAAGTTAACTATTTTTGCACTACTTTTTTTTAACTAAAAAGACCACTCTTTTCAGCTACAGCCTACAGGGAGCCTCCTGGCTGTCTGGGAGACGACTCGCCTCCCCATTTCACAACAGCGACAAGTTATCACCAAATATGTTTAAAGAAGAAAAATATATTTATGTTTCAATCAAAATTAATATATTTTTAAGATTTGTTATTTCTTAAGAGGGGAGGTGACCGTGGTGGAGGACAAGTCTGTGCCTGGGAATCTATGTAACATTATACCAGGACAATATTTACGGCAGGACAAGAGTGGGAAGCACACGAGAGATGAGAGTCACGCTGACCTTCACCTTACACGCTAACACACTTGAGGGAGTGGGAAGCACACGAGAGATGAGAGTCACGCTGACCTTCACCTTACACGCTAACACACTTGAGGGTTCAACAGCTTGTAAACAAACAATACACTGTGTTATGAAGGCGTCCTTAGTGTCTACACTCACACCCTCAAGCATAGCACGCCCATGTGTACCTGTGTGTGCTTCACATGTGTAGCTGTGTGCCTCACATGTGTAGCTGTGTGCCTCACATGGGCAGCTGTGTGCCTCACATGGGCAGCTGTGTGCCTCACATGTGTAGCTGTGTGCCTCACACGTGCAGCTGTGTGCCTCACATGTGTAGCTGTGTGCCTCACATGTGTAGCTGTGTGTGCTTCACATGTGTAGCTGTGTGTGCTTCACATGTGTAGCTGTGTGTGCTTCACATGTGTAGCTGTGTGTGCTTCACATGTGCAACTGTGTGCCTCACATGTGTAGCTGTGTGTGCTTCACATGTGTAGCTGTGTGTGCTTCACATGTGTAGCTGTGTGTGCCTCACATGTGTAGCTGTGTGTGCCTCACATGTGTAGCTGTGTGTGCTTCACATGTGCAGCTGTGTGTGCCTCACATGTGTAGCTGTGTGCCTCACATGGGCAGCTGTGTACCCCACACGTGCAGCTGTGTACACCACACGTGCAGCTGTGTACCCCACACGTGCAGCTGTGTACACCACACGTGCAGCTGTGTACACCACACGTGCAGCTGTGTACACCACACGTGCAGCTGTGTACACCACACGTCCAGCTGTGTACCCCACACGTCCAGCTGTGTACCCCACACGTCCAGCTGTGTACCCCACACGTCCAGCTGTGTACCCCACACGTCCAGCTGTGTACCCCACACGTCCAGCTGTGTACCCCACACGTGCAGCTGTGTACACCACACGTGCAGCTGTGTACACCACACGTGCAGCTGTGTACACCACACGTGCAGCTGTGTACACCACACGTGCAGCTGTGTACACCACACGTGCAGCTGTGTACAACAATCACCACAACCACCACCAACGGTCATCAACACGTGTCCTCGTGTGTCCACCAGTACATCAACACGTGTCCTCGTGTGTCCACCAGTACATCAACACGTGTCCTCGTGTGTCCACCAGTACAACAACACGTGTCCTCGTGTGTCCACCAGTACATCAACACGTGTCCTCGTGTGTCCACCAGTACAACAACACGTGTCCTCGTGTGTCCACCAGCATCATCACCCCCCACCCCCTCCTCTCTGGGGTGCGGGGAGGGACGTCTCTGTGTTATCGATTGGGAGGCACCTCGCCAGGGCGGCCGACCCCGCCCAACCTGCTCCGCCACGCCCTCCTCTCCCAGACAAAGACGCCGCCGCCGCCGCCACCGTGGGAGTGTGGCGGGTACTGGGACGGAGGCTGGGAGTGTGACGGGTACTGGGACGGAGGCTGGGAGTGTGGCGGAGGCTGGGAGTGTGGCGGGTACTGGGACGGAGGCTGGGAGTGTGGCGGGTACTGGGACGGAGGCTGGGAGTGTGGCGGGTACTGGGACGGTGGCTGGGAGTGTGGCGGGTACTGGGACGGTGGCTGGGAGTGTGGCGGGTACTGGGACGGAGGCTGGGAGTGTGGCGGGTACTGGGACGGAGGCTGGGAGTGTGGCGGGTACTGGGACGGAGGCTGGGAGTGTGGCGGGTACTGGGACGGAGGCTGGGAGTGTGGCGGGTACTGGGACGGAGGCTGGGAGTGTGGCGGGTACTGGGACGGAGGCTGGGAGTGTGGCGGGTACTGGGACGGAGGCTGGGAGTGTGGCGGGTACTGGGACGGAGGCTGGGAGTGTGGCGGGTACTGGGACGGAGGCTGGGAGTGTGGCGGGTACTGGGACGGAGGCTGGGAGTGTGGCGGGTACTGGGACGGAGGCTGGGAGTGTGAGAGGCGTTTAGAAGGATGGAAAGTATTTGGAAGGATAAAGAGGATGTGGACGGGTAAGCGGGCGGGTTCCTAAGGTGTGTAAGGCGGTCTGGTGGGAGGAAGGGAAGTCTTGGAGAGATGGAAGGAGTTATGAGGCCTTAAGGAGAGGCGGGGACCGGGCGAGGGTGACGAGAGGCAAGACACACAAGTACGCAACACACTTGACACTTAAGAGAATACGCCAGGATGGTCCTGGGGTGCTGCAGTGGCACCCGGGTAAGACTGGAGAAGCTCGGGTGTTGTTGGAGAGGTTGGAGGGGGGGGGGAGGCTAGCCCGGGCCTGGCCGAGGACGGGAGCCTGGTCGGGCCGGGCCGAGGACGGGAGCCTGGTCGGGTCGGGCCGGGCCGAGGACGGGAGCCTGGTCGGGTCGGGCCGAGGACGGGAGCCTGGTCGGGCCGGGCCGAGGACGGGAGCCTGGTCGGGCCGGGCCGAGGACGGGAGCCTGGTCGGGCCGAGCCGAGGACGGGGACAGGGTCGGGTCGGGCCGAGGACGGGGACAGGGTCGGGTCGGGCCGAGGACGGGGACAGGGTCGGGTCGGGCCGAGGACGGGGACAGGGTCGGGTCGGGCCGAGGACGGGGACAGGGTCGGGTCGGGCCGAGGACGGGGACAGGGTCGGGTCGGGACGGGGACGGGGACAGGGTCGGGTCGGGACGGGGACAGGGTCGGGTCTGGTCGGGCCGAGGACGGGGACAGGGTCGGGTCGGGCCGGGGACAGGGTCGGGTCGGGTCGGGTCGGGTCGGGTCGGGTCGGGTCGGGTCGGGTAGGGCCGGGTCGGGCCGGGCCGGGCCGGGCCGGGCCGAGGACGGGGACAGGGTCGGGCCGGGCGCCGGGAGCCCTGGCGTGACAGTCAGGGCTCAGCCTGCCTCGTGCCATTGGGAACAAAGTAACTATAAAAAGCACTCTGAGAGTTGAAGGTCAATTGTAGACATAAAGAGTGGTGCCGTGAAGGGTGGAGGCAACATGACTGGCGGGAGAGTGTAAGGAGAGTGAGGACGGAAGTAATCATCCCAAGATTAAAGCAAGATGAGAGAGGAAAATACTCATGAGAAGAGACACCAGAGCTGACTAGACGTTGGGTGCGTCGTGAAGGAACACGGGGCGAGGGTGCTATATATTGTTATAGTGTTATAGTATACAAGTTTGTTATATGGAAGAGGTGGGAGGGTGTGTGTGCATGTGTGTGTGTGTGTGTGTGTGTGTGTGTATATGTGTGTGGAGGTGGAGGATGTATGAGGGATACCTGGCCACCGGATCCCGGGCACCGCCGGGTACCTTACCTTGCGATTATTTCGTGACTTAACGTCCTCGCGTCCCGGTCCCCGACCAGGCCTCCTGGTTGCTGAACTGGTCAACCAGGCTGTTGGACGCGGCTGCTCGCAGCCTGACGTATGAATCACAGTCTGGTTGATCAGGTATCCTTTGGAGGTGCTTATTGAGTTCTCTCTTGAACACTGTGAGGGGTCTTCCAGTTATGTCCCTTATGTGTAGTGGAAGCGTGTTGAACAGTCTCGGGCCTCTGATGTTGATAGTTCTCTCTCAGAGTACCTGTTGCACCTCTGCTCTTCAACGGGGGTATTCTGCACATCCTGCCATGCCTTCTGGTCTCATGTGATGATATTTCTGTGTGCAGGTTTGGGACCAGCCCCTCTACTATTTTCCACGTGTAAATTATTATGTATCTCTCCCGCCTGCGCTCAAGGGAGTACAGATTTAGGCTCTTTAGTCGGTCCCAGTAGTTTAGATGTTTTACTGAGTGGATTCTAGCAGTAAAGGATCTCTGCACGCTCTCCAGGTCAGCAATTTCTCCAGCTTTGAAAGGTGCTGTCATTGTGCAGCAGTACTCCACTCTAGAGAGCACTGGCGTCTTGAAAAGTATCATCATCTGTATAGCATTTCTAGTGTGAAAAGTTCTTGTTATCCAACCTGTCATTTTTCTTGCAGTTGTGACGGCTACTTTATTGTGTTCTTTAAAGGTAAGGTCTTCCGACATGAGTACACCCAGGTCCTTTGCATTGCCTTTTCGCTCTATGGTGAGATTTGCCTGAGTTTTGTATGGGGGGTTTCACTTTTTATGTTTTTCCGTAGCGCATAAGCTGGAACTTATGTTCATTAAATACCATATTATTTTCTGTAGCCCATAGAAAGACCTGATTTACATCTGATTGGAGGTTTGCCGTGTCCTCTATGTTGTCTACTCTCATAATAATCCTAGTGTCATCTGCGAAGGATGATACAGTGCTATAGGTTGTGTCCTTGTCTATGTTCAATATGAGAATGAAAAAGAGTAATGGAGCAAGCACAGTACCCTGGAGGACTGTGCTCTTCACGGTTAATGGTCCGGATTTTTTTTTATATCTCTTCTAGTATTTAAAATATTCTTCAAATCTCATCTAGTTGTTCTTCCTGTTCTAGTATACCTCTTCTGGGATCTAGTAGACACCTCTTCTAGTATACCTCTTCTGGGATCTAGTAGACACCTCTTCTAGTATTTGACATAAGAATGAATACAATTATTTGACTTATTCTTTGTATTTTGTTTGACGGGCACAAAAACCTCCATCGCCACCGTGTATACCACATCCGTTCTTGGTTTTCCTTCTAATGCTCCGTAGTTTAGTCATAGTGGTGGAGCAGCTGCGGAACACAGGAGCTACTGGCTCTAAACCCCTCTTCACCTGGCTCTAAACCCCTCTTGGCCTGGCTCTAAACCCCTCTTGGCCTGGCTCTAAACCCCTCTTCACCTGGCTCTAAACCCCTCTTCACCTGGCTCTAAACCCCTCTTCACCTGGCTCTAAACCCCTCTTCACCTGGCAAGTGAAGTTCATTGTTCACCGTAAAACTGGAGAGTTGCTTCCTAATCACTCTTTCAAACACTTTAATTGTGTGTGGTGTTAGCACAACCGCTTTATAGCTCTTATCCAATGTTTTGTTACCATCGTGTTGAGTGGTGCCGAGTCTGCTGCCTTAAGTACTCACCTAGTTGTGCTTGCGGGGGTTGAGTTCTGGCTCTTTAGTCCCGCCTCTCAACCGTCAATCAACTAGTGTATAGATTCTGCTCTGCCCGAAACGCTTTGCGTAATAGTGGCTTTAGGCATTGTATGTACTAGCTCTATCTATAAAGCCAACAAACTTTGTAAAATCTCTATGTATGTACCTTTACCTAAATAAAAATTATTATTATTATTATTATTATTCCTGAGCCTATTGGGCTCTATCATATCTACACTTGAAACTGTGTATGGAGTCGGCCTCCACCACATCACTTCCTAATGCATTCCATTTGTCAACCACTCTGACACTAAAAAAGTTCTTTTTAATATCTCTGTGGCTCATTTGGGCGCTCAGTTTCTCAGAAGTTTTAAGTGCTTCTGAGGCTGAGTGCATGGGCATGTTGTCAATTTATCTTTCAATATCTGGAGTGCTTGTGTTAACATCAGTTATATTGTCAGAGTTTTGGCTATCATGCATAAAGCAGTTGTCCGGATCTTCAGTTAATATGTTACTTACTGTGGGTGTTAAATAGAGCCTCGTACTGCTCTTTTGGGATTTCGGTAATTTTGTCGTCGTCCTCTACGTATGAACGTTGATTTGTAAATATACGCCCAATACTGGTAGTGACTTGTGGTTTTCATTTTACACATGTGGAAAGAAAACGTTCAACATTTGAAAAAAATTATGTTTGCTATGGTAGGCACTGAACACCATGAGCCTTCCACTTTGAAAAACAAACTTTGTAAATATCATACAAAAAGTTCATCACACACTAAACTGTAACAATTTTCAGTAATTAACTAATAATTTGATGCAGCCTTTGACCTAATTTCTGCAACTTAAGGCCATGATAATTCACAGTTTCATAATTTACCAATAATATAATCTGAATTGGTTTTGCCTAACCATAAGCTTACGAACCCAGACAAACCGACTTACTTAATCTGTCGAGTCCTACGCTCATAAGGTGCAGAATGTGAACAAACTGTGCCACAAAAGCGCCTCAATTTGAAAGCTGCGGTCGATGGCATCCACAGGCTTAGAACGGGGTTAGGTAACCCGTTTTCTACGAATCGACAATATAAACTAAGGCAATCGTCACTAATAGGTAAGAAGACACTGTTATGGTGCTTATCGGGGCCGTCCAGTGTCGTTACTCCGGCAGAACACTGGCAGTTATTCTGCTCCATAAACTGAGAGTGGAGAGCCGTACGGACGCTGGCGGTGGCATGGCTGCCAACCTTTATAACAATTTTCCTGTGATCGCCAAAAGGATCGTGATCCTTTTTATTTTTTAATCTAAATTGAAAAACAAAAATTCAGTGCCTAAGCTAAGACTTTATTGAAGGGCGGTATTCCTAGTCTAGCAACTAGTAAGGAATTGATATTTTCGCCTAACTAGCCAGCGAGCTTCCACTTAAGGGGGGGGGGGGGGAAGACACCCTCTCTAGCGAGTCCAACAACTTGGGCTGGACGGTAGAGCGACGGTCTCGCTTCATGGATGTTGGCGTTCAATCCCCGACCGTCCAAGTGATTTGGAAACCATTCCTTTCCCCCGTCCCTTCCCAAATCCTTATCCTGACCCCTTCCAAGTGCAATATAGTCATAATGGCTTGGCGCTTTCCCCCCTGATAATTCCCTCCCCCTCCCCCTCTAGCGAGCGAGCCTCCACTAGAGGGAGACTCACCCATGAGTGTGGCAGCTACAGTAATGTTTCAAGAGACGGCCTTCCTTGTACTCTTTTGAGGTAAGTCCAAACATTCTCTCTGCTACATGTAGGATGTACCACCGTGTAGATGCTCGAATATTTTTACATTAATGGTTTTTACCCTTTTCTGCCTCGCGCACCCTTTTCTGCCTCGCGCACCCTTTTCTGCCTCGCGCACCCTTTTCTGCCTCGCGCACCCTTTTCTGCCTCGCGCACCCTTTTCTGCCTCGCGCACCCTTTTCTGCCTCGCGCACCCTTTTCTGCCTCGCGCACCCTTTTCTGCCTCGCGCACCCTTTTCTGCCTCGCGCACCCTTTTCTGCCTCGCGCACCCTTATCTGCCTCGTGCACCCTTTTCTGCCTCGCGCACCCTTTTCTGCCTGGTGCACCCTTTTCACCACTACTCAATGTCTGAATCCTTTTCCAAGATTGACTCAAAAGTTTCATTTCAAATAATATGCATATAGTGTTGAAAATCATAATTTTTTGTATATTGGTACATATATATACATATACTTGCATTATATATATACTTAAATAAAAAAATTAATAGACCAGAAAATATGGATGGACTTCATAACTTGAATACAACTTGTTGTGTTGTGTTCAGAACTATTTACTTAGCTCACTAAACTGAAGCACACTTCTGTATGTGGAGATTTCCACCAAACCAATATGTATAATCAATAAAATGAAGTACTAATATAAACCATACATCTAATTCATACATCTAAATCATACATTCATGATAACACACTGGTCACGTCAGCTTACAGGCCTATGGATGCCTATGGATAACAACGGTCATGGAAGACTAGAACCTTCCACCATGAGAATGTTTAAGGGGCCCGGTGACGGTGAGAATGTTTAAGGGGCCCGGTGACGGTGAGAATGTTTAAGGGGCCCGGTGACGGTGAGAATGTTTAAGGGCCCCGGTGACGGTGAGAATGTTTAAGGGGCCCGGTGACGGTGAATGTTTAAGGGGCCCGGTGACGGTGAATGTTTAAGGGGCCCGGTGACGGTGAGAATGTTTAAGGGGCCCGGTGACGGTGAATGTTTAAGGGGCCCGGTGACGGTGAATGTTTAAGGGCCCCGGTGACGGTGAGAATGTTTAAGGGGCCCGGTGACGGTGAGAATGTTTAAGGGGCCCGGTGACGGTGAGAATGTTTAAGGGGCCCGGTGACGGTGAATGTTTAAGGGGCCCGGTGACGGTGAGAATGTTTAAGGGGCCCGGTGACGGTGAGAATGTTTAAGGGGCCCGGTGACGGTGGTGATTTTTCCGAATATGAAAAATACTGACAAATTTTAAACAAAATCTCCCGTTATTTGGCAGCGTGAAAATTTCCTCCTAATATGTTAAGAAAATATTTTTTTTACGATTTTTTTTAAATAAATGGGAGCGTGAGGGGCGGGAACGGGTACTGATAATAACGATAACACCTCCTATATACTGGCCATCAGGAATAATGAGACGCAAGCACCTGTTTGACGCACTAGGAAGACCAGTAGTAACGAGTCTACAGAGTGGGTATGCCGCTACTGCCACCTGCAGGGCCAAATTTCATACATAATAATGAGTTAGAATGTTGTTATGCTGTATTCTATTATATATTTTATATATAATAAAATGTATTTACATATATATGTAAATACATTGCCCAATGGCAATATTTCTCATGTCCCTTTGTACGAAAATCTGATAATCAAAAACCACAAAATATGGTTTATTTTTTATTTCTCTCTTCTTTCTTTCTCTTCGGATTTTGTTGTGACTTGTACATCTTGGAGAATGTTGTTGTGACTTGTACATCTTGGAGAATGTTGTTGTGACTTGTACATCTTGGAGAATGTTGTTGTGACTTGTACATCTTGGAGAATGTTGTTGTGACTTGTACATCTTGGAGAATGTTGTTGTGACTTGTACATCTTGGAGAATGTTGTTGTGACTTGTACATCTTGGAGAATGTTGTTGTGACTTGTACATCTTGGAGAATGTTGTTGTGACTTGTACATCTTGGAGAATGTTGTTGTGACTTGTACATCTTGGAGAATGTTGTTGTGACTTGTACATCTTGGAGAATGTTGTTGTGACTTGTACATCTTGGAGAATGTTGTTGTGACTTGTACATCTTGGAGAATGTATATCCGCCACTAAGCAGGTGAAGTTGGAACGTGATTGGTCAACACGTTAGTCAGTCACAGCGGGGAGAAGTTGTGACTTATATATTTTCTTGACAGATTTATTTTACAGATTTCAAACTCTAGTCTCTTTGTCTATTTAGTTTGTAATGATACACGAGGACCAGATGGATCTGGTCCACTGATCCATCACTGTAATGGATGGACCTTATCACTTGTATATACTGTATGGGCAATAATGTTACTGCAAAATATATACGTTTGTTATTGATCAACCAGGCTGTGACTCATACGTCAGGCTGCGAGTATCTGCGCCCAACAGCCTGATTGACAAGTCCAGCAACGAGGAGGCCTAGTTGAGGACCGGGCCGCGGGGACGCTAAGCCGCGAAACCATCTCAAGGTAGCCTCAAGATTATTCCTAACGTCTCCCTATATTTTGTTTTAGTGGGGGGGGGGGTATTTTTTCTTTACTTCATTTCAATACATATTGGCCGACACGTTCCACAAGTGGCCTACAAGTCAAGCAATGTGCATTAAAACATACAAAAAAATTCATTACTTAGAACTACCTTTTGCCCATTTGTCTCCGCCTCCACCTGGGATCGAACCCGGAACCTCAGGACAACGAATCCGAAGCGCTGTCCACTCAGCTGTCAGGCGCCCCACTATATTCCATCTATTTATCCCAATGACACTATCATATTTTCCTATAAAACTTATAAGTTCAATTCTAACATTGACTTTTAAGGAGTACTCTCGACTAGTAGAGAGAGAAGTGTTCGCTGCTCCACACACACACACACAACCCACTCCTCCTACTCCTTGTGCATGTCCGGCATTACACTTTATTTGATCATAACTTACAAGAACGAGCAGTTTCAACAATATATTCATAACACCCAACACACAACACTGTTTATAGGAAAGTAAATTTCCCCCACGCTAACCCTAAATTCTGAGAGAGCCATGTTTTACACCTATCCCTGCCCTCCACCCACCTGTCCCTGCCCTCCACCCACCTGTCCCTGCCCTCCACCCACCTGTCCCTGCCCTCCACCCACCTGTCCCTGCCCTCCACCCACCTGTCCCTGCCCTCCACCCACCTATCCCTGCCCTCCACCCACCTGTCCCTGCCCTCCACCCACCTGTCCCTGCCCTCCACCCACCTGTCCCTGCCCTCCACCCACCTATCCCTGCCCTCCACCCACCTGTCCCTGCCCTCCACCCACCTGTCCCTGCCCTCCACCCACCTGTCCCTGCCCTCCACCCACCTATCCCTGCCCTCCACCCACCTGTCCCTGCCCTCCACCCTCCTGTCCCTGCCCTCCACCCACCTATCCCTGCCCTCCACCCACCTATCCCTGCCCTCCACCCACCTATCCCTGCCCTCCACCCTCCTGTCCCTGCCCTCCACCCACCTATCCCTGCCCTCCACCCTCCTGTCCCTGCCCTCCACCCTCCTATCCCTGCCCTCCACCCTCCTATCCCTGCCCTCCACCCTCCTATCCCTGCCCTCAACCCTCCTATCCCTGCCCTCAACCCTCCTATCCCTGCCCTCAACCCTCCTATCCCTGCCCTCAACCCTCCTATCCCTGCCCTCAACCCACCTATCCCTGCCCTCAACCCTCCTATCCCAGCCCTCCACCCTCCTATCCCTGCCCTCCACCCTCCTATCCCTGCCCTCCACCCTCCTATCCCTGCCCTCCACCCTCCTATCCCTGCCCTCCACCCTCCTATCCCTGCCCTCCACCCTCCTATCCCTGCCCTCAACCCACCTATCCCTGCCCTCAACCCACCTATCCCTGCCCTCAACCCTCCTATCCCTGCTCTCCACCCTCCTATCCCTGCCCTCCACCCTCCTATCCCTGCCCTCAACCCACCTATCCCTGCTCTCCACCCTCCTATCCCTGCCCTCCACCCTCCTATCCCTGCCCCCAACCCTCCTATCCCTGCCCTCAACCCTCCTATCCCTGCCCTCAACCCACCTATCCCTGCCCTCAACCCACCTATCCCTGCTCTCCACCCTCCTATCCCTGCCCTCCACCCTCCTATCCCTGCTCTCCACCCTCCTATCCCTGCCCTCCACCCTCCTATCCCTGCCCTCAACCCACCTATCCCTGCCCTCAACCCACCTATCCCTGCTCTCCACCCTCCTATCCCTGCCCTCCACCCTCCTATCCCTGCTCTCCACCCTCCTATCCCTGCCCTCCACCCTCCTATCCCTGCCCTCAACCCTCCTATCCCTGCCCCCAACCCTCCTATCCCTGCCCTCAACCCACCTATCCCTGCTCTCCACCCTCCTATCCCTGCCCTCAACCCTCCTATCCCTGCCCTCAACCCTCCTATCCCTGCCCTCAATCTTCCTATCCCTGCCCTCAACCCTCCTATCCCTGCCCTCAACCCTCCTATCCCTGCCCTCAACCCTCCTATCCCTGCCCTCAACCCTCCTATCCCTGCCCTCAACCCTCCTATCCCTGCCCTCAACCCTCCTATCCCTGCCCTCAACCCTCCTATCCCTGCCCTCAACCCTCCTATCCCTGCCCTCAACCCTCCTATCCCTGCCCTCAACCCTCCTATCCCTGCCCTCAACCCACCTATCCCTGCCCTCAACCCACCTATCCCTGCCCTCCACCCTCCTATCCCTGCCCTCCACCCACCTATCCCTGCCCTCAACCCTCCTATCCCTGCCCTCAATCTTCCTATCCCTGCCCTCAACCCTCCTATTCCTGCCCTCAATCTTCCTATCCCTGCCCTCAACCCTCCTATCCCTGCCCTCAACCCTCCTATCCCTGCCCTCAATCTTCCTATCCCTGCCCTCAACCCTCCTATCCCTGCCCTCAATCTTCCTATCCCTGCCCTCAACCCTCCTATCCCTGCCCTCAATCTTCCTATCCCTGCCCTCAACCCTCCTATCCCTGCCCTCAACCCTCCTATCCCTGCCCTCAACCCTCCTATCCCTGCCCTCAACCCTCCTATCCCTGCCCTCAACCCTCCTATCCCTGCCCTCAACCCTCCTATCCCTGCCCTCAACCCTCCTATCCCTGCCCTCAACCCTCCTATACCTGCCCTCAACCCTCCTATACCTGCCCTCAACCCTCCTATCCCTGCCCTCAACCCTCCTATACCTGCCCTCAACCCTCCTATACCTGCCCTCAACCCTCCTATACCTGCCCTCAACCCTCCTATCCCTGCCCTCAACCCTCCTATCCCTGCCCTCAACCCTCCTATCCCTGCCCTCAACCCTCCTATCCCTGCCCTCAATCTTCCTATACCTGCCCTCAACCCTCCTATCCCTGCCCTCAACCCTCCTATCCCTGCCCTCAACCCTACTAAAAATAATTTGATGGAAATGCATAGAAATATCGGCATCTGATCCCCCCCCCCCCACCTTTAATAATAATTTCTATGAAACTAAGTGAAACACATCGGTACACCCATGGTGGACCATGACGACCATGGGTGTGCCTGGTGCAGGACCATGGTGGACCATGACGACCATGGGTGTGACTGGTGCAGGACCATGGTGGACCATGACGACCATGGGTGTGCCTGGGGCAGGACCATGGTGGACCATGACGACCATGGGTGTGCCTGGGGCAGGACCATGGTGGACCATGACGACCATGGGTGTGCCTGGGGCAGGACCATGGTGGACCATGACGACCATGGGTGTGACTGGTGCAGGACCATGGTGGACCATGACGACCATGGGTGTGACTGGTGCAGGACCATGGTGGACCATGACGACCATGGGTGTGACTGGTGCAGGACCATGGTGGACCATGATGACCATGGGTGTGACTGGTGCAGGACCATGGTGGACCATGACGACCATGGGTGTGACTGGTGCAGGACCATGGTGGACCATGACGACCATGGGTGTGACTGGTGCAGGACCATGGTGGACCATGACGACCATGGGTGTGACTGGTGCAGGACCATGGTGGACCATGATGACCATGGGTGTGACTGGTGCAGGACCATGGTGGACCATGACGACCATGGGTGTGACTGGTGCAGGACCATGGTGGACCATGACGACCATGGGTGTGACTGGTGCAGGACCATGACGACCATGGGTGTGACTGGTGCAGGACCATGGTGGACCATGACGACCATGGGTGTGACTGGTGCAGGACCATGGTGGACCATGACGACCATGGGTGTGACTGGTGCAGGACCATGGTGGACCATGACGACCATGGGTGTGACTGGTGCAGGACCATGGTGGACCATGACGACCATGGGTGTGACTGGTGGTGGACCATGACGACCATGGGTGTGACTGGTGCAGGACCATGGTGGACCATGACGACCATGGGTGTGACTGGTGCAGGACCATGGTGGACCATGACGACCATGGGTGTGACTGGTGCAGGACCATGGTGGACCATGACGACCATGGGTGTGACTGGTGCAGGACCATGGTGGACCATGACGACCATGGGTGTGACTGGTGCAGGACCATGGTGGACCATGACGACCATGGGTGTGACTGGTGCAGGACCATGGTGGACCATGACGACCATGGGTGTGACTGGTGCAGGACCATGGTGGACCATGACGACCATGGGTGTGACTGGTGCAGGACCATGGTGGACCATGACGACCATGGGTGTGACTGGTGCAGGACCATGGTGGACCATGACGACCAGTGTGTGCCTGGGGCAGGACCATGGTGGACCATGACGACCATGAGTGTGACTGGGGCAGGACCATGGTGGACCATGACGACCATGGGTGTGACTGGTGCAGGACCATGGTGGACCATGACGACCATGGGTGTGACTGGTGCAGGACCATGGTGGACCATGACGACCAGTGTGTGCCTGGGGCAGGACCATGGTGGACCATGACGACCAGTGTGTGACTGGTGCAGGACCATGGTGGACCATGACGACCAGTGTGTGCCTGGGGCAGGACCATGGTGGACCATGACGACCAGTGTGTGCCTGGGGCAGGACCATGGTGGACCATGACGACCAGTGTGTGCCTGGGGCAGGACCATGGTGGACCATGACGACCAGTGTGTGCCTGGGGCAGGACCATGGTGGACCATGACGACCATGGGTGTGACTGGTGCAGGACCATGGTGGACCATGACGACCATGGGTGTGACTGGTGCAGGACCATGGTGGACCATGACGACCATGGGTGTGACTGGTGCAGGACCATGGTGGACCATGACGACCATGGGTGTGACTGGTGGTGGACCATGACGACCATGGGTGTGACTGGTGCAGGACCATGGTGGACCATGACGACCATGGGTGTGACTGGTGCAGGACCATGGTGGACCATGACGACCATGGGTGTGACTGGTGCAGGACCATGGTGGACCATGACGACCATGGGTGTGACTGGTGCAGGACCATGGTGGACCATGACGACCATGGGTGTGACTGGTGCAGGACCATGGTGGACCATGACGACCATGGGTGTGACTGGTGCAGGACCATGGTGGACCATGACGACCATGGGTGTGACTGGTGCAGGACCATGGTGGACCATGACGACCATGGGTGTGACTGGTGCAGGACCATGGTGGACCATGACGACCAGTGTGTGCCTGGGGCAGGACCATGGTGGACCATGACGACCATGAGTGTGACTGGGGCAGGACCATGGTGGACCATGACGACCATGGGTGTGACTGGTGCAGGACCATGGTGGACCATGACGACCATGGGTGTGACTGGTGCAGGACCATGGTGGACCATGACGACCAGTGTGTGCCTGGGGCAGGACCATGGTGGACCATGACGACCAGTGTGTGACTGGTGCAGGACCATGGTGGACCATGACGACCAGTGTGTGCCTGGGGCAGGACCATGGTGGACCATGACGACCAGTGTGTGCCTGGGGCAGGACCATGGTGGACCATGACGACCAGTGTGTGCCTGGGGCAGGACCATGGTGGACCATGACGACCAGTGTGTGCCTGGGGCAGGACCATGGTGGACCATGACGACCAGTGTGTGCCTGGGGCAGGACCATGGTGGACCATGACGATCATGGGTGTGACTGGTGCAGGACCATGGTGGACCATGACGACCAGTGTGTGCCTGGGGCAGGACCATGGTGGACCATGACGACCAGTGTGTGCCTGGGGCAGGACCATGGTGGACCATGACCAAGGATAACTATCGCCAAACGTCATATATCGTCGACGCCAAATCGTCGAATTCGTCCAAACCAAAAACAATAAATGTTAACTAAGCAGCGAACAGTCTCCTTCAGCCTGTTTCACCGTGTCCAGTGATGACGGTACTAGACCCTGGGACTACTGTGATCACCAGGCTGTTGTGTGAGGCAGCCTGCATGGTGCTGGCTATACTGGAGGTCGGCGGCCGCTCAGGACCGCGCCGCCACCACACCCAACTGGATTCCTTTCAATTTCCCCACTCAACGTCATCGTCAGGTAACGGATTTACATTTCAATTTAAATTTTTCGCGCCACTATTTCTGGCGCCTTCCTACTTCATCAGCGGCGGTTGATGGGGGGGGGAGGGGGGCTTGATGGGGGTTGGTGGTGGATAGGGGAGAACGGCAGGATGGGGGGAGAACGGCAGGATGAGGGGAGAACGGCAGGATGGGGGGGGAGAACGGCAGGATGGGGGAAGAACGGCAGGATGAGGGGAGAACGGCAGGATGGGGGGGAGAACGGCAGGATGGGGGGAGAACGGCAGGATGAGGGGAGAACGGCAGGATGGGGGGGAGAACGGCAGGATGGGGGGAGAACGGCAGGATGAGGGGAGAACGGCAGGATGGGGGGAGAACGGCAGGATGGGGGGAGAACGGCAGGATGAGGGGAAGAACGGCAGGATGGGGGGAGAACGGCAGGATGAGGGGAGAACGGCAGGATGAGGGGAGAACGGCAGGATGGGGGGGAGAACGGCAGGATGGGGGGGAGAACGGCAGGATGGGGGGGAGAACGGCAGGATGGGGGGGAGAACGGCAGGATGGGGGGAGAACGGCAGGATGAGGGGAGAACGGCAGGATGGGGGGGAGAACGGCAGGATGGGGGGAGAACGGCAGGATGAGGAGAGAACGGCAGGATGAGGAGAGAACGGCAGGATGGGGGGAGAACGGCAGGATGGGGGAGAACGACAGGATGGGGGAGGAGAACGGCAGGATGGGGGAGGAGAACGGCAGGATGGGGGGGAGAACGACAGGATGGGGGGGAGAACGGATACCTAAGATAAGTTATCAGATAAGTCTTGAGCACTACTCCCAGTGCAGGAGTCACAGCCTAATTACAAGTAATAGTAATTACTAATTACTAGGACTCGACAATTAGTAATTGTCGAGTCCTTTCTCGTATGTTAGGTTGTGAGTCTTACTCGGAACACGCTACTGGCCGAGTAATTACACCCAGGTGACACAACCTGGTGAACAGTGGCCGGGTGACACAACCTGGTGAACAGTGGCTGTGTGACACAACCTGGTGAAGAACAGTGGCCGGGTGACACAACCTGGTGAAGAACAGTGGCCGGGTGACACAACCTGGTGAAGAACAGTGGCCGGGTGACACAACCTGGTGAAGAACAGTGGCCGGGTGACACAACCTGGTGAAGAACAGTGGCCGGGTGACACAACCTGGTGAAGAACAGTGGCCGGGTGACACAACCTGGTGAAGAACAGTGGCCGGGTGACACAACCTGGTGAAGAACAGTGGCCGGGTGACACAACCTGGTGAAGAACAGTGGCCGGGTGACACAACCTGGTGAAGAACAGTGGCCGGGTGACAACTTGGTTGATCATTACAACTGTTATTTTCTATCTTATTATAGAAGATGTACAGAGGAAGTGAGAGAAAGGGTCTAAGACAGAGGAGAACAGGAAGAAATAATAAGAGGAAGAAGAATAGAGAGAACAAATAACAAGTTAAGGAGGAGGAGGAGGAGGAGGAGGAGGAGGGAGGAGGAGGCAGACAATCTAAAGTGAAGTTCCAGGTCAGGTTAAATGTTGGCGTATCGAACTGGCTGGGTTTTCCCAATTACCAATCAAGGGGTCTGCCTTCACAACACGCGCGCGCGCGCGCGCACACACACACACACACACACACACACACACACACACACACACACACACACACACACACACACACACACACACACACACCCACCCACCCACCATGGTGTGCTGTTACACACAGCATGCTGTGTGTTGCACTCCATGCAGCTCCAGCATGGAGTGCATATCTAGTCAAGGATAAGACTAAACTGGAAAAGGTTCAAAGGTTTGCCACCAGACTAGTACCCGAGCTGAGAGGTATGAGCTACGAGGAGAGACTACGGGAATTAAACCTCACTTCGCTGGAAGACAGAAGAGTTAGGGGGGACATGATCACCACATTCAAGATTCTGAAGGGAATTGATAGGGTAGATAAAGACAGGCTATTTAACACAAGGGGCACACGCACAAGGGGACACAGGTGGAAACTGAGTGCCCAAATGAGCCACAGAGATATTAGAAATAACTTTTTTTAGTGTCAGAGTGGTTGACAAATGGAATGCATTAGGGCAGTGATGTGGTGGAGGCTGACTCCATACACAGTTTCAAGTGTAGATATGATAGAGCCCAATAGGCTCAGGAATCTGTACACCTATTGATTGACAGTTGAGAGGCGGGACCAAAGAGCCAGAGCTCAACCCCCGCAAACACAACTAGGTGAGTACACGGGA